>NW_024533759.1:0-68406 GCF_016097555.1 Gigantopelta aegis | reverse complement strand
CTCACAATAGCTGGTGGAACATATTATTTTCATTTGCATAGGAAAAAGTAAATTCAAATGCAAATATGACATTCGCCAATAATCCTATTTTTTTGTTCTAGATACATTGTTTAGAGCACTAATATTTGACTTGCGATTTAGGTGATATTTGTGAACAGTATTTTGTAGTAGTTCTCAATTTTGTAATAAACTAAGTACAACACAGAGGAGTTATTACTAGCTCTAACTAAAAGGTAACTTATAATTTTATTTTTAAATTCTTTACATTCCATTTTAGTTAGCAAAAATTGGAGAATTGGCAAATTCATACAATGGCGTTGCCTTCAAAACATTTATAAAGTCTCAACGTCATGATTATGACAAAGTAACTATAGTGATAACAGTATGGTTAATAATGGTCAACTCTGGGCTGTTTAATTATAGTTCATGTCCTTGTGTGTAGTGAGGGAAGCACAGGGGGAGGTGCTAGTTGGGGGAACATTTAGGGAACTTCTAAAAGCTTTGTTATCTTAAATACTGCAAGTCTATAATAATTTTAACAAACGAGGACTCCTCAATATTACAACTCAAAGATGAAAAAATCATTTCTTTTGTTATTGAAAGAATGGCTTTTTCCTGTGATGCTGGTAACTGCAGTTATAAATAACTAGATTTGACTTTTAATTATACAGGAAATATCACATTTTATATAATGACGAAAGATTTCTTATATCTCTTCCCTGTACCTTGTGTAGCATGTGGTATTTTTGGTGCTAATCTTGGGATGTCAGTGGCAACAGCAATAAAGATCTTTTACTGGATATAGCAGAGAATGAACAGGAAAGTATTGGATATTGTAAGGATAAATTAAAGCATGTGTTGTCAAAAATTCCTACGATTTACTGCACTTGTTTACTATTGTAGGGATTGTTTATCTATTTTATCATGGTTTTTTGGTTAATCAACAGCTTTATGGCTTATCCCTGTAAGAATTTAATTAGTGGTATTTTCATTGTGTCCTCTAATGTTTGTTACTATTCCAATATGGAACACAATAATAAAGATCGCTGAAACTGTGTTGATGCTGTAATGAATCGTCATGTTGTATTAATTGCTACACATTGTTACTAAACTGTTGCATTCAATGCTGCTTAGGAATCATTGGCTTCTACGACTGTTGCTGCTTAAATGTAATTTACCCTGGTATTTGTTGCTGCTAAAAATATTTAAGTGAACACCAAAATTGCAAAAATAAATTTAAGTGGCAGCCATTTGTAAGGGTTGTTTGGTGGGTTCGTAATACTTGTTTATGATGTTAGTATTTTGGGGATTATCCTTGAAATATTATTTTATACTTCAGATTTCTTCTTGCATATGGTCCTACTAATTAGAAAATAAAACGTTTCAGCTGGTTATATCCTATGTATTAACCCATTCTTACAATTTCCAGAATTTCTGACAGGCTTAATAACTGAATTAGTAATAATACTCAAAATAATAAAGAGAATCATGTTGAATCACGCAACAGGACTAGGATATGATGAAAAATGAACAATGGTGGGAACAATCAAAGACAATAATATAGACAGTACAATTAGATATAGAGTGCATTCTTAGTCCTTTTTGATACACACTATATAATATATCATGCTTGTTTTTTTGTAGGTAGGTTATTTGACTTACATAAAATTTGTAAATGCATTGGTACAATAACATGTTATTAATTTGTGCATATTATTTTTCACATTCAATTTGAATTCAAAAAACAATAGTTATAATCCTATATTATACTACTGTGGTTTGGCAATCCAAATCAATTGGTGATCAGTTTTATATATGATGTTATAACTAATGAAACTACACTATCGTTGTCCTTTACTATACTATCCCCCTTTGAGAACCAATTCCTGATTAATGCTAAGAAAATAGTTTGAAAGAGACCGTTCACTATTTCTGCAACTACACTTAAAAATATGAAAACTGGAGCACCAGATATTTAGGAAAGTACAGAGTCAATTATCTATATATGTATAATATAATTATATATATATATATATATAAATCTGAACAAATATCATATAATGTTGCATATAATTGTAATACATGTAATATATTGAGGGATTTTTAATGTGTTATATATATGTATATATCTCTCATCATGCAGTCTGATGTCTAAATTAATACATCCAGCCAAATGTCTTTAGTGTGCATTAAAAACACATCTTTTCATCCACTTTAACCTTTATTTTGAATTATTATATTGGTCCTAGAAGGCTCTATGGACTGAGGTATGACTTTAAACTTTAACTGTATTTTACATAAAATTTTCTTTGGAAGAAGTTGGGCAAATAATTATCCAAGCACTCTAGGAACTACCTTATATACATATTTATATATATATAGCATGTGCTGTGTGTGTACATGTATGCATGTATACTGTATATTTATATATATATATTATGAGGTATGTATGTATTATACATATACTATATATCTTTATTATAGAGTATCATATCTATTGAAGAAGTAGCATCTATTTCATACTTTTTTACTTGTTCATTATCATAATTTATTATTTCCTAAACCCCATTGGCTGGAATCCATTAGAAAAATGTATATAATAATCAATCAGTTTTAATAGTAAAGTGGTAGAATTCATATCACAGACAATCCCACTAACAGAGTTATCATTATCTCATAACTGCTAAGTCTCATGATGGCATGTCAATGTGTGACAGATGATGCTCGTTATACAAGCACGACTGATGGAAGAAAAAATGGGACAGAGATGAATGCAGGGATGATGTCTCAACTCTTTCAATGCTATTTAAAATAGTTCTCTCTTTATCTCTATATACACTGTAAAATGAATTGGTTGATTTAATCAGTATATATAATGAGATATATTCATTATTAGTATTATTAAGAACTAATCATGTAGTGAAAATTATTGTCTGAAACTATGAGATTATGTCATTAGTTTAGATAAAAAATTATTACTAACATATACATGTAAGGGCCATGGTATATTAGGACAGTCTGCTCAATAACATGAGCCTTCTGAGAATGATATGTTGAACTAGATGAACGCTCCATTCCATAGTAAATAGTAATAAAAAACAGTATATGGAAATATCATAGATACCAGACATGTGCATGTGAGGGCTGTTTCTATAAATTTATATGAGGACACCTTTATAAATGACATGTCATGCTCTCTTGGAGGATGACTATTGTTGTTGACCTACATGGTTGTTAATTCTATAGTAAATCAAAACAACCTATATTGGACATTTCAATGATATATGTACATTGTAGACATATATAGAACCAAAACAATCATTAATTTCTTAAAAACTAATCTGTTTCAATAGTATACTATTTGTCCCTTCAGAAAGAAAACAAACCTGGAATATGGATGAATGATGGTAAGATTATGGATGCCTAGGTGGATGAATGAATAGATGTGTAGATGGATAGATTTATCAAAACAAGCAATAAATACAGAAAAAGACAGGATATGTCTAGACTATAACATCTAATTTATATTGACTTTACTTATAAAAAACATATATGCTATCATGATGTCATTTTGTCTTTAGAGACTGCTAAAGGCAACGCATCATTTCTCTAACCATTTTGAAATATAGTGATCTCTCATAAGGTTCTGTGAATGAAAACATGGCTTTCAAGTCTAGAATGCTACATATTATAATAGGTGTACGTAATTAATATGGAATTATCAGCAATAACATTAGGCAAACAATTACCGAAACATTCCAGGAATTACCTGAAACTATAATAGTAGTAACCATATCATAGATTATTTATATACTACTAATATATTTATCATATTTTAATTGTTTCTAGTCTTAATTTCATTTTTAACAGTTATCCATTACTATATATAGAATCTGTTGGAATAAGTTAAAATATCAATTAGTTTCTAATACTGTGCTGGTAGAATTTATATCACAGGGAATCTATATCAAAATGAGTCCTACCTATACTACGGCACGCATTTTAACTCGTCTCATTGACAGTTATAAATAATTTCCTGACGTACTATTTCCTGTCAAAGAAGGGATATAAATAAAGAGACGCGCGTAATAGAGACACAGATAACAACGCTCACCATGGGAAGCAGAATTATTTTAAATTCTTCAGAATTTGTATACTCTCACTACCCATTTCAATACTTTTTTCATGCTTGTTTGTTTGGTAAATAATTTTTGAGCGCGCAATTGCGTAAACTTAATAAAAGCATTGCTACAATATACCATGATAAGTTTGTGTAAATTTTACATTCAAACTTTGCTATAAAAATAATTGTCAATTAAATCATTAATTATTTGGTGATCAGTTTTAGTAAATTATTACTAATGAAACTACTCTATCATTTCCTTTACTATATACTGTCTCCGGTTGAGCTGATTCCTGATTAAGTTTGGCAAGCGAGACCATTCAATATTTCTTGCAACTACACTTTAAAAATATGAACACTAGAGACCAGCTATTTAGGAAAGTACAGAGTGAATTATCATATATACATATATATATATAATATAAATAAGTATTAATATAAATTATATATATATAAATAATATATATTATGTGTGTGCGTATGTATTATATGTATGCATATTGCAAATATCCTATATATGATGAACATAATTATGACACATGTATATATTGAACATCTTTTAATTATCTGTTATTATGTATTTTCTGTCATGCATGCAGTATCATGTGTCTATTAATACATCCTGCCATATTCATTTGCTTTGTTTATATCTGTATTCCAGGCCTTACAACACATGTTCTCATTACTCTTTCAGTCTTCCTGCATGACTCTACCTTTGGAGTATATAGCTTCTAACTCTTAATAACCTAAAAACAATTAGATATCTCTAATAATAGAGTGGTTTATCAATCTCACTTATGCAATTGACCTCATATTATGGGAAATCTAGTTTGTGGAGCTACATTCTTCTCTTTGTTGCAGAGTTAGTGCGTGGAAAAACTATATTACTTCTTACTAGTACAGATAGAGATTGTCTTGATTAACTATTTGACTATTTTGTTTAACTGAGGAATGGAATTTCTCTGTCAAGTATGTTGATAAAGGAAGTAACTATCATGAGTTTAACACTCAGTGGTGGTTGCTAAAGATCATTAATAACTTTTATTGAGTGTGAAATCATACTACCTAATAGTATTCACGTTTTGCTTAAACTATTGTTTTATTGTTTATTTCTTTGAATATATTTAGACATTCTATAATTTTTATCTTAAAAGAAATAAACAAATCAACAAAAGTTTTAAAAACATGAGAACAACGAGAGTATAAAAAATATTTGAGATAATAACACAGTTTACATTGCTTCAACATGCAGGCAGAATTATTTTTATATTTTGTTTGTTTTCTTGATAAATTTCTCTGCGTTTGTTTCCGAATCGTGTGTACAGGACCTACCATCACTCATCGCTGCTTTAGCTCAAATGAGACCCACTACTGACAATTATACTAAGGATTCAGAAACATTCCCCCCTCAAATAAGCCAGCTCCCCATTATGTAACTGTTTATTATTGCTTTGAGGACCTTGTGATGCGACTACTAAAGAAACATACGTACATTTGGGCAGAAAATCTATTTTCTTTTATAGTAGATTATTATCTTCTTTATTCGTTAACTTTTAAACTTGCAGATTTAGTGGTCTAGCTGAAACAGTCTTTTATAGTTCCTGTACCTTGTATAATAATACAAATAAGAACTTATGTTATTAGCTATCTAACTTTACAGGTAACTTCACTAATTCATTTGCATGTATATAACGTTTTTTTTTTACATTCCATTTAGTTAAAGTCAAAAATTTTTGAGGAACTGACAAGAATTATTTACCTATGCCCGTTACTTTCATCCTGAAAAGTCTCAAAGTTATGATTAGACAAAGCAAAAATAGTAATAACCATCATGGTTCAATCTTTGCAATCCTTGGATTTTGATTACAGTTCATATTCCTCATGTGTAAGAGGAAGCACGAGAACGTTTGGGAAAATATCTAAAAAGATTTGCATTGAATTATTCAATTGATGATTCAAATGGATACCTCGTTATCTCATGAAAAAATATATTCTTTTTTATTGTAAGAGGTTTTTTTCCCTGTGATGCTGGTTAGTGTATGTTTAGTGACTGGCTTTGACTATATTACTTCTACTTTAAATATGGTAACACATCTTCATTAGATGACAAAAATTCTTATATCTCTTTCCCTATACCTTGTGTAGTACCCATTTTTTTGCTAGTAAATGTTATTCATGGTCAGTGGGTAACAGCAATAAAGGGTTTTTATGGGAAAAGAAATGCAGTGGAATCACACTAATGAAAATACACCCCATGGTGAAAGCAAGGAACAAGGCATCACGAAATAGGCCTCACTACAAGATATTAGTTCAATGCAGAAGATAATCGAAAAAATAGAATACACCTGAAAGTAACACAGGAAAAGTAAAGAATGAAGAAAAAGTAAAATTGTCAAAGATATCCTAATATTCTTTTACACTTGTTTTACATTTGGGATTGTTTATACTATTTTATCATGGTTTTTGGATGATTGTAGCTTTATGGCCTTGTCCTGGACGTTTTTATTGGTGGTATTTTATCATGGTTCCGGGTATATTGGTTACCATTCAAGTATGGAACACAATAATAAAGATTGTTGAAACTTTGATAGAATGCTTGTACATGTACATGTAAATGATACACAAACGAAAATGAATCATCACAGTGCAAAACATAACTGTAGCTGGAAGCTATCTTGTTGTGAGTAATAAAGTGTCAACATTACTTTTTAGGAGTTGGCTTTTGGGGATTTTTCATTGCCATATTATTTCATTTCAAGATTTCTTCTTGGTTCTATTGACTTAGACAATAAACGTTTCAAGTGGTATTCTACTATAAAACCATTAATGCATTTTCAGGATTCTGTTGTGGCTTAATACAGCATTTGGTATAGCATACCTCAAAGGTATAGAAAAGGAATAAAGGTGAACGACGAGCAGGAGAATCAAGGTTGAACGACAGCAGGGAATCGGATGAACGTCCAGCAGGATAATTCAGAATGAACTACAAGCAGTAAGAGAAAGAATGTATTTTGATCGTGAAGTTTATACTTCATTCACAATGACTAACACTATTAACTTTCAGTTTGCTTTGTAAATGAATTTTTGAGTTTGCAAAAACTCATATAATGCTGGCTTTGAAACATGTATAATAACTTGTGTGTATTTTTCGCTGATATTCAAATTTAACTACAAAAATAATAGTCCTGACTGGCATTGGATGACTGCAGTTATATATGGTTATATGTTTTTATACAATACAAAGTTTAGGTGATCAGTTCAATTTAATTTAGTAGAGTATCACTGTTAAAACATCAATGTACATATGAATATGATTGATTACTCTTTTAATGAGAATAAGATGAACACCAGCAGAGAATTGAGATGAATGCCTCAAACCAATGAAGAGATCAGATGAATGCCAGCAGTAAGAGGGAGCATGTATTTGATCATGAAGTTTATTTTATACTTAATTCACAAATGACTACACTATAAACTTTCATGTTTGCTTAGTAAATAACTCGTTGAATTATGTAAATTCATAAATCCATCAATTGCAATTGTAAATGAAACTATGTAATTAGTTTTGTGTGCATTTTGTAATGATAATTCAATTTGACTCAAAAATAACAGTCATGCAGACTCCTGACCTGACCATTACATGATTGTTTTATGCAATACAACATTTGGTGGTCATTTCAGTTAATTCAGTAGTACACAACTGTTAAAACTGGGCGATTGGTTTAACCAATGAAGTTTACTGCAATCAGTGCCTTTACTATATACTCTGTCCAATGGCTTTGAACCCTCACTGATTGCTAGAATAACCTAGAGAGACCATTCAATAGGTCTATGCAAACTACTCTTAAATGTATGAAAACCAAGCAGTAGCTATTTAGAAAAGTATACGCTCTGCTGAAGTTGGCCTAACATTCTGACATTCTTATGGTTTTCACTTTTAGTGTTGGTTATGATTCAGCAATAATATGTTTATTTTTGATATTATATTATCAAATATTCCATCCAACTAACAGACATTGGACACCTTCTCTCTTATCTCATTTGCTCTTACACTTTTGAATGCCCCACACAAAAAATATTTTTTTTCATTTTTCTGTTTTTATTGGCCCAGCACCACACCTACTTTTACAATGGTCCAAGCTAGTTCTATCCCTAGCCTACCACACTTAATGGTAAAAGTTAGTCCCGTATTTTTCCTTGATTTTCTTTGGAAGGCAGTCTTAAATGATGAAATTAATACATTTTCTCCCATGATTTGTTTCCAACAAGGTTATTAAAAAAGTCACACAGCTATTAGCCGGAGTTTCTTCAGATTTTTACCTCTTCTTTTAAGTTTTTATTGCATTCTCTTATGTCAGAGAAGTTACATGTTGTGGATGATCGATAGAATGTTTAGATAAGAATTTTATTTGTGTAACACAAAATAGACAATAATATTTTACATTGGTAATATGAAATTAACACAATAAAACAAATATTTTGATACAAGTAGACAACTATACTATTTAGTGTCACACTCAGTATTAGAATTGGCAAATATAGTTATCAAGTATTTCATTTAGTTTTGGAATAGTACATGTAAGGTACATAAATACTATCAACAGTATTGTCTGAATCTGTCTACACAAAAATTAATCAATGCACAAGACCGAGTGCAATGAAGGTACATCTACAAGTTCTATATAATTAAATGTTTTTTGTGTAGGTGGAAGTATAAAATGCTGTACTTCACTGAAAACCTTAACTTATTTTGACTTGTTACTTAAATACATGTACATGTACATATAAACATGTACATGTTTATATCTATTGCCTCTTATTGTAGTATATGACATTGTAATATCATAGTGTTAAGAGATGAAATTATAATTTTTTCTTACTATCTTTTTTCAAACTGACCAGCAAAATATGAACAGCAAATACATGTAAATGTATTTATTTATAAATAAAAAGTAACATGAAAAACAATGTTTATTTAATTTCACATTAAAGTTATGGTGTTTCTTTACAGGCTCCCTAGACACTTAAAAATATAAATAATGTAAATATTTTATAATTGCTCCTAGAAAAATAAAATAAAATCTATATGTAGTGGTCAGGTATTATGACTTCAATCAGAATGATACTGATGTATCTTAACTATCATGTCTTTAAGTTTTTTATTAGATTCTCAATATCAGATTTTAATGCATCTAATAAACCAATTAAAAATTATAATTATCTGAAATAGTTATGCTAATAATATTTTATGAAATTTTTTCAATTTTATGTTTGTAATATCAATTGCATATTTTGTATATACCATAAAACATAAGTAAAGTCTTGAAATGTTCTTTCCTAGACAGTCTGAGGGCAAGTTCTACTAACAGACATTGAGTATTATTTTTCCAAAGTTAGTAAAGTCTAACAGAACTAACTGATAAAATAATTCTTGTCTACATGTACCACCTGGATGTTGTATGAGAGCTCTTGTTTGATCTACATACCTAACAAATTACTTGTGTTCGTTAAATAAAAGAGGCAGTTTTAATTGTAATTACATAAAAGAAAAAGTAATAATTGAAATTGTATCAGTAACAGTGAACCATATTACACTTATAAGGGTTTAGCTTAATTGCCTTAATCAAGGGAGCAGCCTCTTACACTACTAAACTCTCCACATCCTTTACAATATTAAAAATTACTTATCAACTGTGGATTTACAGTACAAGGTTCTCTGTATACCAAATAACTGCAGTCAAATATTTGATTGTAAATGGAAAAGGGAATCAAATAAGGAGAGACAAGATTTATTTTTAAATACTACATTGTACTTAATATATACAAACAATATTATACAGTATATTACATTTCTTATTTCAATCTTTGTAATAACTTGTTTTACACTAGTTAAATGAACGATTTGTGATGTCCACATTCCTTTGAGTAATACTTTGAGAATTCTTTCTCTTACATTTCTTTCCTAAGTGAATGCCCCTCAATAAACTCCTCATTTGCTTCTTTCCTGTCTCCCATATCTCATCCTTGAGTATGGAAGATATAAAATGCTTCTAGTTTTTGGTTCCTTAGAGTCTGTGAAAAACCTGAATCATCAATATAGGAGTAAGATATATTAGTATATAATTATTACATGAACATATGCAAATTTTCTGTACATACTCAATATTGTGTGTGGTAGCATATTCATTGTTCCTGGTATTTGGTTACCATTCCAATAGGAACACAATAAATAAAGATTGTTGAAACTTGCTATAATGCTTGACATGTACATGTAAATGCTACAAAAAAGAAAAATGAATCATCACAGTGCAAAAAATAACTAGCTGGAAGCTATGTTGTGAGTTAATAATGGTCAACATTACTTTTTTTATGAGTTGGGATTTTTGGGATTTTTGTCATTACCATATTATTTTAATTTCAAGATTTCTTCCCAATTGGTTCTATTGACTTAGACAATAAAAACGTTTCAGTTTGGTATTCTATATATCAGAACCTTAATGCATTTTCAGGAATTCTGTTGTGGCTTAATACAGATTTGGTAGCATCCCAAAGGATAAGTAAAGAGAATCAGATGAACGCCAGCAGGAGAATCAAGATGAACACCAGCTGTAAGAGAAGTATGTATTTGATGTGAAGTTTATACTTCATTCACAATGACTACACTATGATCTTTCATGTTTGCTTTGTAAAATTTTTTTTTGAGTTGTCGTAAAACTTATAAAATATATTGCTATGAATCATGTATAGCTAGCTTTATGTGGATTTTACAATGATAATTCAAACTTAACTAGAAAAACAATCTGGCATTGGATGACTGCAATCATGCATGGCTATTCTGTTTATATCAATACAAAATTTGGTGATCAGTTCAGTTAAAATTTAGTAGAGTATCACTGTCAATGGTACATATCAATTAATGAATATGATTACTCTTTTTAATGAGAATAAGATGAAACCCAGCAGGCGAAATTGAGATGAATACCATCAAACCAATGAAGAAGATCAAGATGAATCCAGCAGTAAGAGAAAGTATGTATTTGATCATGAAGTTTATTTTATACTTCATTCACAACAACTACACTATGAACTTTTATGTTTGCTTAGTAAATAACACTTTGAGTTATGCAAAATTTTATAAATCCATCAATTGCATTGTAAGAAACCATATATAATTAGTTGTGTGCATTTTGTAATGATTAATTCAAAATTTGACTCAAAAAATAACAGTCATGCATTATGACATTGCATGCTTATTTGTTTATGCAATACAACATTTGGTGGTCATGTTCAGTTAATTCAGTAGAATACAACTGTTAAACTTGGTCATTGCTTTAACCAGTTACTCAACCAGTGCCTTTACAATATACATCCGTCCAATGGCTTTGAACCCTCACTCATTGCTAGGAATACCTAGAACCCTATTAACCTAGTAAATGTATGAAAACCAGAGCAGTAGCTATTTAAAAAAGTATACGATTGCTGAGTTAGCCTCACTTCTTAGAACAAATACCTGACATTCTTATGTTTTTGCTTTTAGTGTGGGACCATGGTGGTGAACAACAATTATGAGTCAGCACTCACCATAATAAGTCTGTTATGCTTTTTTGATATAAATTATCAATTTTTCCTCCAACTATACAAAACTAGACACCTCTCTATCTTATATCATTTGGCTCTTAACTTTGAATGCCCACACAGAAATATTTCTTTTCATTTTCTGTTATTATTGGGCGAGCACCATACTACTTTACAATGGTCTAACTAGTGTTTTGCTTGATTTTATGAAGTATTTAAATAATGAAAATTAAATATATTTTCTCCCATGATTTGTTTCTAACAAGTTACTTACAAAGTCACCATTTGATAATGAAGATAGTGACTTTTCTCATGTTTAGATGTTGGTGTTGGGGATTTTGGATTCTAGGGTAATGTAACAATCTGCTGCAAGTTCAGGACGAAAACAATCAATCGTTAGTACTTTTATGGATGATTTTCCTTGTATGATTTGGTACAAACATATAATATAACAAGTGGTATTTTAGCATAAATTTACACTTAATTATTATATTATTGTCACTTTGTCACTTGTAAATTGTAAATTGTGTTATTTCCTTGATATTATAATTGTTATCTTTTGGTTTCTTTTCTTGTATAAATAGTTCATTTGTTTTGGTTTAGTAGAAGAAAAATAGTTTTTTTCTTAGAGTTCGATCATTAACCCTGCAACCGCAAGCAAGATATCAACGATATCACCAAACAATAGGGATTAAAGTAAGAAAAGATTTATAGCTTTGTAAAAAGTGTCAAATATTGGTGTATAAAGAAATTGTAAAATTATAGAAATTGAATTATCTTTAATTTTTCAAAAGTTCAGACCCTCTAAATTCTTTAAATATTATTAATTGACGTCTCCAAGTATTGCAGATGTCAAGTAATCAAATTAATTTCTGCAAAGTACTTGGTTATAATCATGTTTAAAAGTGCAATTCATTATTACAACAAATATCTTTACATGATTGTATCCAAATGCTGAACATTCCTGATATTTCACTTTATCATGCCAGGTTATAAAATCACTATTTCATTTATCATATTTTATTGGATACAGCAATACCAGTGTGCATATCATTTCTTGTCCAAAAAAAGGAGCAATAGATAACCTTTCACATTTGTGCATCGTAAGTTGGGGGATGAGGACTAGGTACATACAAAAATATATGTGAAAATAATTAAAATTATTTATTCATACATACTTAGATATTAATCTACATTGGTATTTATCAAATATTTGGGTGGGTGAGTATGACTCTGATAACATAGAACAGTGATACAATACATCATCATCACTGATCTGAGAGAGAACTAATCCTCAAGCACCTGATGTTGTATGAGAGCTCTACATTTGATCTACATACCGAACAAATTACTTGTGTTTCGTTAAAAAAGAAGGCATTTTTGAATTATAAGTATAATAAAGAAAAGTAATATTGAAATTCTATAACTAGTGAAACCCATTCTCTATTACACTTATAAGGGTTCAGCTTAATTGCCTTAATCAAGGAGCAGCCCTCCTACAACTATTAAAAACTCTCCACATCTTTACCAATTATATATTACTTCTTATCATTCTATGATTTACAGTACAAGGTTCTCTGTATAAAAAAATAGCTGCAGTCAAAATATTTGATTGTAAATGGAAAAGGTAATAAGGAAAGAAAAGATTTATTTTTTAATACTACATTGTTACTTAATATATACAAACAATATTATTACAGTATATTTTTACATTTCTTATTTCATATCTTTTGTAAATACACTTGTTTACAATAGTTAAATGAACTGATTTGTGATGTCCACTTTCCTTTAAGTAATAGTTTAGAGAACTTTTTCTCTTACATTTCTTTCCTAATTGACTGCCCATCAATAACTCCTCTTTTTCCCTGTCTCCATATCTCATCCTTGAGATGGAAGATATAAAAATGCTTCGAGTTTGAGTTCCTTAGAGTCTGTGCATAACATTTGATCACATACACATTACTTTTCTAATGAAAGAAGTGAAGAGGACATTTATTATCACACTGAAGTCCTGCATATTTTAGACATGTAATCTGAATGGACTAAATGGATGGTCAGTGAATAGATAACTGTTTCAACTTTTTACCACTATTCTTTGATGTGGTGTTCTCTTCAAGTGATGATGATACTGATATACCCAGTAATAATATCTGTGTGTAGTAAGTACATGAGTTATTACAATCCTAATAGTTTTTATCTTCAATACATTGCTGTATTGTTCTCTATTATCTTGTCTTCGTGAAGAAATAGAACCTGAAAAGACAGAATAAGATTGATATGGATTAATGGATGCATGGATAGATCTGTTAATACCTGGGAAAGGACAGATTGTATTATATAACACTTATCACTTATAATTATAAAACAATAAACACTGAACATATTTTAATTGGGTTATGTTTCTTGGAATTATATTAAGTTTGTCACAACTAGTTATTTGACTATTCTAATCCCACATAGTGGTATTTTTGTGGTAGCTGTATTGTGCCGGTGATATGGTATGATTAGCTGTCATCATGACAGTTAACATTTTTTATAAATTATGATCCAAGAAATGATGCTATCCACTATGTTTTTCTAGTCCAAAGGAGGGCATAATAAAGACATAATATCACAGTATATAGAGATCACCATGGCAAGTAATTTGGTTTAATTTGTTTGTAATTCTCATTAATTTTCTATCATTTGTTTTAGAATCTTGGTTAGTAACATCATGTGCAGAGGGATCTTTGATTGTTGAAGAGAGAAAGAGAGAGAGAGGAGAGAGATAATAAAGAATTTGATTTTTAAAGTATTACATTAAGACTTCAAACGATATACAATACAACATTATATAGTAATATATTATTGGACAGTGTTATTTAACTGTAATGGTTTAATCAATATATATTACCTTGATGTTTATTATTTCAATATCTTTTGTAATAAACTTATTTACATTATAGCTAGTTAATGAAACTGAGCTTGTGTTTCAGGGTTTCCTTTGAATAACCATTGGATGTTGGATAGATGGTGCCATGTTGGATGGAGATAATGCATAAATTATTTGATTGTTGAATAGATGAGTGGTGAGGTAGATAAATTGATAGTTTTGAATTTTGATTTATAAGAGTAGTTTGTAAAAGTACTAGACTTTACTTAATAATACAAACATGCTAACTATATTGATATTTAGATGTGTAGGACCCACATAGTTTTGGCCACTAAAACTTACCTGTTAACTACTAAACTACCTTTCCATCTGAATTTAGACGGTTAAGCTTCCTTCTTAGTTATAAGTTGTGATAGGAGTGAAACTAAAGTTTAATCCAGAAAAAACCAATCAAGTTTTAATCATGATGATGCATTTCCTGTCAAAGGATGATATAAATAGGAGGTGTGAGAAATCGAAGGCTGGCAATGATCATGCCTAAAGACAGGAGTATATTAATTGATCTACTCTCAGTAATTTTGATGCTTTGTTTCTGCTACTGATAATCATGTTGGGACCTGTGTCTCTCAGGATGCTTTTAGTCAAATAAAACCAGTACCGACAATATACTCGAGAAGGACACTTCTACCCTCAAAATAAGCACTGCCTTTTCTTCTGCTATTGTATAAAGAACCTTGTAATAAACTAAACCAAGTTCTACATTTGACTGTAATGCTATTTTCTTTGTAGTGGCTATTTCTGTTTAAAGCACTAAACTTTGAACTTGCAGATTTGGTGACTTCGGAAGTATTTTTTGTAATTCCAACTTGCAAAATTAAAGAGGACTTGTTATTAGCCTAACTTCAAAATAAATTAAACTTCACTAATTATTACCACTAATGTTTTTTTTTGTTTAATTTAGCTAAAAGTCAATTAGGAACCGACCAATTTCTCTAGCTCGTAACTTTAAGAAAAGAGCTTCTCTTATCGATGTGTAGCAAAAATTATTAATTTATGGGCATTTAATTTGTTTGAATGTGTTCATGCTCTCATGTTGGTTTAAAGGAACCGAGACTTTAGGGAATGGTAAAAAAAATATGTACCTAAAACAAAAGTGGAAAGTTCATAAAAGTAACAAAGTAAACCGTTTTTTTTCTTTAAATCAAGAGTGATTTTTCCATGATGCGTAGTTGTAAAGGGAAAATGTTGGAGACATTTTACCTATACGAAAATTCTCCCATTTTTCAAATAAGGAAATTCCCTTTTTATCTTCCCAATGCCGTTTAAGCACCAGTTTATGGAGTAAACTTTATGAAATAATAAACATCGAATCTTTTAAAACCCAAATATATTGGCCAAATATAGATTCAAACTACCAACAGGTAACTTTTTTCTTTTGGGATTACTTATCATTTATCATGCTTTTGGTTATAATAGCTTTATGGCTTTCCGGGAGTATTTTGATTGGGTATTTTTGTTGTTTCCTCTTTGTAGTTTCATTTCCATCGGAAACATGTTCTATATTTTTACAAATTGGGTAGAAGCCTTCAACTGCTGTAAGAGGAGAGCAAACCTGAAGAAAGAGCTAGAAATCTAAAAAAAGGAAGGCATTGGGGCCTTTTTTATTGGTTTGGAGGTTTAATTTTTATTTTAATTTTTTTTGGGGTTATTTTTCCCATTAATTTTACATTTCAAAGTTTCTTTCTTACACTATTAGTACAAAGATAAAACTAGTTCTTCTTATATAGCCATTCTGTGTTTCAGGGTTTTGCTTTGGATTATACAATCGCATACCAAAGGTATACTTAACAGGACTCAAGAAAAACACTTGACCCCCACAAGAAGGAGAATGTCCCACAAAATAAAAATGAAAGTTTTTATAATTACATTATACTTTGTGTTATAATGAAATTTAACAAAAGTTTTTACTTTTACGGTGGGTAAATTACATTAACCTTTTTAATTACATTACCCTGTGTTTAATTCCACATGGTTATAATTACATTTTCCCGGGGATAATTAATACACCCTTTTGTATAAGGGAATTTAAATGTGTGGAAATTAATTACACCTGGTGTATTCCGTTGTATAATAATTAACTGGGTTGTTTATAAATAAAGAAATTTTATTATTGTTTTCTAAATAAAATTTTGATTCCCTTTTTTTACAAAACAATTATTGTTAATTAAATTTTGTTCAAATTGACAAATTATCTTAAATTAAAGCCTATTAATTTAATATGAAAGAGTTTGGTAATTTGTTCAATAATTGTAAAAAATCCTATTTAAATGAATTTTGAAACGTTTACCACCCTAAAAAAAAATTGTTTTATCCTGCGGATAAATTTGATAACCCCTCATTCTTTTCTAGTGAAAAAAAAGAAACTTTCAGGTTTAATAATTTCTGCATTTGTTCCTTAATCAGGGAAAATAGAAAGGGGGGGCCATTAAATAATGGTGGAATAATGTAACAGCTCCAATTTCAATTTTTTTATTGGTATTTTAAAAAATACTGGGAAATATACCCCGGTTTTAAAATTGTCTTTTTTTAAAAAATTTTAATTAATAGTTTTTTTTGATAATGTCACCAAAATTTGTTGTAATTCTTTCTTGTTTCATATTTGCCTTAGGAAAGAAGGATTTTTGTTTGTTCCTTAGGTCTGTCAAATATGTGATGGGAAATTAATGAAAGAAGGAAAGACAATTAAACAATTTCTTAACAATGAAACAATGGTAGTAAGTAAGAAAAGATGGACATTTAAGGATGTTCTATTCATATATTTTGTTATTCTATTATCATGTAAAATGAAGGAGATTTAAAACTATAAAAGATTTTATAATAATTTATAATTAATAAGTCGTAGTAAATTATTGTCTGAATATGAGATCTGTGATTAGTAGATAAAAAAATTATCAGGATACAGCAGAATAAAGTAAGGGTCTTGAAAAGTATATTTGGACGTGTCATATAACAAAACCTTTGAATGATATTGTTAAAATTCAAGGAACAGTCTTTTCTGTAATTGATAAAAACAGATATTGAATCTATAGATGACAGGACAGGTAGATGTGAACGGGTGTTGATATCAAGGTGTATGAGGACCAGCCTTCTATACACAATTTCTGAGAATGATAGTGTTGAAC
The DNA here is from genome assembly GCF_016097555.1 of Gigantopelta aegis. Lineage (NCBI taxonomy): Eukaryota > Metazoa > Mollusca > Gastropoda > Neomphalida > Peltospiridae > Gigantopelta > Gigantopelta aegis. The sequence goes on along the minus strand of NW_024533759.1, from coordinate 50,654 downwards.
TACACGGATTGTTAATTACCATTAAAAATCAAAATAGCCATTGTTGTCTATGCCTTTTCAATGATATATGTACATTGTAGACCTGACAGATATGTACATTGTAGATACTTGGTGGATTCTCATTGGTCCTCTAATTTTGTTGTCATTTCCAATGTATGTACCATGGAGACTGGTATAGAACAAAACAATCATTAATTAGTAAAACCACCCAACAAATGAATTTAATAGTGGATTATTTTGTCTTCATGAAGGAACAAACATAGCATATGGAGGAATGATGGATGAGTAGTAGTGATGCCTAGGTGGGCTGAATGAACTAGATGGTAGATGAATAGATTTATAAAAACAAGTGAATATAAATACAGCAAAGAGAAGGGATATTGATCTAGACCCTATAACATCTAATTATACTATGTGGCAGTTACTTTAATAATAATAATCAATCTCAATTATATGGTGTGATACAAATATTATGAAATAGAATTATGATATTCACGATGTCCTTTTTGTCTTTGGGAGACTGCTACACAGCACCACATAATTTCTCTAATTTTCAAGGCATTTTGAAATTATACTGATATCATAAGGTTCATGTGAAATAAACAGGCTTTTTTTTCAAGTCTGGAATGATACATATTTATAATAGCTGTATCATGCATGTAATTAACGTGTCTTGAGTGCCTCATCGTGAGATCCTCTACCCTGTCTGAAGCTAAATATCAAATATAGGAGTAAGAATATCAGATATTATCAGTTATTACATGAAAATATGCAAATTTATGTCAACTCCGTAAATAGCTGTGTGTTGGTCAGGCATATTCATTGCGGTCCTGGTATGTGGTACCATTCCAAATGGAACCACAATAATCAAAGTATTTGAAACTTGGCTAAATGCTTGTACATGTACAGTAAAAGTACAAAAAAGAAAAGAGTCAATAACTGTGCAAAAATAACGTAAGCTGAAGGATATGGTGTGAGTTAAATTAAGTGGTCAACCATGTATTTTTTTAGGAGTTGGGGTTTTGGGAATATTCAATTGTCATATTGTTTTATATTTAAGATTTCTTCTTGGTTCTATGACTTAGAAAATAAAAACATTTTCAGTTGGTATTCTACTATATAACATTATCTGCATTTTCAGGAATCTGTTGAGGCTTAAACAGATTGGGTAACATACCAAAGGAAGTAAAGAGAATCAAGATGAACACCAGCAGGAGAGTCAAGGTGATTTCACAGCAGGTAGAGGAAGTATGAATTTGATTCATGGAAGTTTATACTTCATTCACAATGAACCGACACTATGGAACTTTTATGTTTGCTTAGTAAATTAACACTTGGAGTTATGCAAAATTTATAAATCATCAATTCGCAATTGTAATGAAAAACTATTTAATATAATTAATATAATAGTTTTGTGTGCATTTTGTAATGATAATTCAAAATTTGACTCAAAAAATATAACAGTCATGAATTATGACAATGTATGCTTATGTGTTTATGCACTACAACATTGGTGGTCAGTTCAGTTAATTCAGTAGAAACAATGTTAAAAACTGGGTGATTGCTTTAACAATGAAGTTACTCACATCAGTGCCTTCAATCAGAGAGACGGAGAGAGAGATAATAAGATTTTATTTTTAAGTACTTCATTATTACTTAATATATACAATACAAATTATATATATATTATTGACAGTGTTATGTTTGTAAGTTTATACTATCCTAGTAACTTGGATGTTTATTATTATATCTTTTGTAATAACTTGTTACAGTATAGCTAGCGTAAATGAAACTGACTTGTGATGTCTATGTTTCTTTGAAATAACCATGGATGTATGGATAGATGGACCTGAATGTTGGATGGATGAGATAATGCAATAAATTATTTGAGGGTTGGATAGATGAGTGGGTGGATAGATTTTAATTGATAGTTTGAATTTAATTTATAAAGGTAGTTGTAAAGTACCACGACTTTTATCTAATAATACAAAAAATGCTAATATATTGATATATTAGATTTAGAAACACAATAGTTTTGGCCATAAACTTACCTGTTAAACTAAAACTACCTTTCTCATCTGAATTAGACGGTTAAGCTTCCTTCTTAATTAGTAAGTTGTGATAGGAGGAACTAAAGTTAATCAGAAACAAACCAATCAGTTTTAATCATGATGATGCATTTCTTCAAAGGATGGTATAAATATGATGTGTGATAGATAACTTCGACAGCACTGGCCAATGATAATCTACAAGCAGGATTTTAATTTTGCTCCTACTCTCAATTAATTTTGATGCTTTTGTTTCGCCTACTGAATACCTCATGTGTAGAGGACCTGATGTCTCTCATAGATGCGTTTAGTTAAAAATAAAACCAGTACGGACAATATACTTCGGATTCAGGAAACTTTCTACCCTCAAAAATAAAGCAGCTGCTCATTATGTCAATAGTCTGCTATTGCTATCAAGAACCTTGTAATAAGACTAATGCAGATTATATCTACATTTGGAACTGATAATGCTATTTTCTTTGTAGTGGACTATTATCTGTTTAAAGAACTAACATTGAACTTGCAGATTTAGTTGACATTCGTGAAGTATGTTTTGTATTCCTGAACCTTGCATAAATAATACAGAGGATTGTTATTAGCTCTAACTTCACAGGTAGAATTATAACTTCACTAACTTTATTACCATCTAACGTGTTTTTTTCGTTTAATTAGCGAAAGTCAATAGAGGAACCGACACGAATTTACTATGCTCGTAACTTAAGCTAAAATGCCAGCATTCTCATTACCATGACTATGCTGTAGCAAAATTATTGATAGCAGTATGGTTGCCATTTTGACATAATTTTGGTTGATAATGTGTAGCTCTTGCTCTCATGTGGTTTAAGGAACTTTCCTGAGAACATTGTTATTGGGAAACTGGTAAAAAAAATCTTCACATATGTACTAAAAAAAAAACAGTAGTAAAAAGTCTACATCAAGCAAGTAACCAGGAACAACAACGAAAGGTCTTACATCAAGAGAAGTTAACAGAAAGCCAAACAACCGAAAGGTTCTACATTAATAGAAGGAACAGAAACAAAAGTGAAAGGTCTACATCATGCCAAAGTAACAGAAGATGAACAACGCTTTTTTTCTTTAATCAAAGAGTGATTTTCGCTATGATGCTGCTAGTTGTAATAGGAGCAAACTGTTGGAGACATTACATATACGCAAAAATATCGTCTTCATTTTTCAACTAAGGAAGATTCCCTTTTTATCTTCCAATGCCTGTTATAGCACCAGGTTTTTATGGTAGTAAACCTCAGTCATGACAATAAATACGTAATCTTAAACGCCAGAAAATATTTGAGCAGATATCTGATTACATACTACTAACAGGTACACTCTTTTTACTATTTGGGAGTACTTATCTATTTTATCATGGTTTTGGTTAATAATAGCTTTACTGGCTTATCCTGGACGTGTTTTGATGGTTGGTATTTTGTGTTCTGCTTTTGTAGTTATCATTCAATCTGGAAACATGTTCATATATTTTATTAGCATTGGTATGAAGCCTTCAATCTGGCACGTAATAGAGAAACAGCAAACTGCAGAATTACAAAGGAAGGCATTGGGGAGCGGCATTTTGTTTGGTTGTGGATGGCTTAGCATTACTTATGTGGATATATATTTTGGGGGTTATTTATTCCATATTATATTACATTTCAAGATTTCTTCTTAGCCACTATTAGCTTACAAGATGAAAACTTAAGTCTGCATGTCCTATATAGCCAATACTGCTATTTCAGGAGTTTTGCCTTTGGATTAATACAGATCTTGTCATATACAAGAAGGAGAATGACTCTAATTATAAGACTCAGAAAAACAACAATACCCGCTACCCCCCACAAGAAGAAGAGAATAGTCACACAGAAAAAAATGAAACAAATGAAATTGTTTATAATTACATTATACCTTGTGAAATTGGTAAATTAAAAGTCCAAAATTTTGATTAGTTGTTTTCCTAGATAAAAACTTTTGTAATTGCATTTATCCCAACAAAATTATTGTTAATTATAGTTTTTATCCCATTGTACAAATATATCTTGAAATAATCAAAAGAACTATGTGGAGAGTTCTAAATACGATGCAAAAAGCGATTTGGTAATGAGTTCAATAAATTGTAGGCTAAATCATATGAGGCCTATTTAACTGAATTGCCAGACAGTCTCAGCCATCTCTAAAAAAATATCTAGCTTATATTTCTTAGAGTCAGTGAGTACTATTGATGAAAACACATACATTATGCTTCTAGTGAAAGAAGGCAAAGATAACTTTATGTATAATCAATGTCTGCATATTTCGGACTATAAATCTGTATGGATGAATAGATAGATAGAAACATAGATAAATATTAATGGAGGATGAGTGAAATAAGAAACATTATGGTAATATTGTTACAGTATATTTGTAAATACTACAGTAACACAATGGCACTGTTCATGAATAAAATATATAATATTGTATTGTATATATTAAGTGATAAATTAGTACTTATAAAGATTGATGGATAGATCGTACTATTTAGTTACAATATGTCATTTATTAGGAATTTCCCCATCCTATTTCTATTTATTCATTAGGTTCATTTCTTCATGAAGACAGAGATAATAGAGACAATACAACAATGTATTGAAGGATAAACTATTAGGATGTAATAACTCATGTACTTACTACTACACAAGACATTATGATATATATTAGTACTCCACTCCAATCACACTTATGAGTAGAATAAAACAATTACCATCACAAAGAAATAGTGTGAGAATTTGGAGAATGTTCATCTATTCACTCTTTCATTTCTTTTGTCTATCAAAAAAAATTGTATTGTGGATAGATACATGTAAGAAGGAATTGGGACATATAATGTGATGATGTCTCAACTCTCTATATAAGTTCTGTCTGATCTCTATATATCCACTGTAAAATGAATTGGATTGATTTAATCATCACTATACATAAGGTATTCATTATAAATAATTATAATTAATAAGTATGTTAGTAAATTATGTTGAACTATGAGATCATGTTATTAGTTAGATAAATAAAATTATCAGGATACCATGTGAAATTACCAGTAAGGGGATCATTGGTATAACAAGTAATTATATTAGGAAAGCTGTTTATATAATATGAGCCCTTCTGACCCCAAAGATATTGTTGAAGTACAATCAACTGTCCATTCCCAGAGAAATACGTCATAAAAAGAATATAATGGATTTACCGACATGTGTATGTGAGGGCTGTACTATAAAGTTATAGCTAGGACAGCTACTCCATAAACACAAGCCCTTCTGAGGATGATATTGTTAACGTTCAAGAAAACTGTCTATTCATAGTAACGTAATACAACAAACAGCAATTGAATTATAATAGAGCCAGAACCATGTGGGGTAAACAAGGGGGGGGAGTGAGGGGCTGTTACTAATAAGGTTATGAGGACGCCTTCTATAAAACATTCTAGAAGATATGTTGAATACAGGACTTTTACATTCCTATAGTAAATCAAAATAAGCATATGTTGGTATATGCTTTTAATGATGATCTGTACTTTTAGATGACTCGGTGGCACCCTTTTCACCCCCTATGTTCCTCTAATATTGTTGTTTTTTGTTCCAATGTATGTTATGACTTGACATGTTAGCGCAGAGAACATCAAAACAAACCAATTAATTAAGTTAAAACAACTAATCGATTGCAAAGTCGTACATGCTTAGATAAGTCGTTAAATAACAGGAAACATAATGGAATATGGTATAAATGATGGATATCATGGATGAGATTGTAGGTAGATGGAATGATAATGACTGAATCAGATGACATAGATTAGAAACATAACAAGTATATAATATACAGAAAAAAGGACAGAGGATATGCGTCTTTAGCCCCCTAACATCAGAACCCATCAAGTTGATTACACTATTGATATAATGTACAATAATGTCGATAATAATTCTTAAGTTGTATGAGTGACGCACATTTGTTCTGTGGACAGCACTAACCGAAAAGCATTTAACCATATCTACAACATCATTTCCTGTAATTTAAGCCACATTGAACTATATGATCTATATCAAAAGTTCTGTGAATGAAATTTTTTCATTGGCTTGCAATCTTAGAATGCTACATATTTTAAAAAAAAAATCCTAAGAGCGTCTGTACCAGTAATTAACTATAGGAATTTGTAGTAAACATTAGGCCAAACACCAATTACTAAAACATTCCAGGAATCACCTGTATATAAGTTAATTAGATTAACCATATCTAGATTATCATAAATTAACAGTGTGAAATATACAATAAAGAAAACCTTTTTTTTGAATTTCCATATTCATCAATTATCGTTGTCATCTATGAGACGTTTTAATTAGGGAATAAAAACTTGTACACTAATATTTAACCAGTTGTAATAACTATACAGCCAGTTTGTGAATAGAATATAAACCGTGGACACCCATCTATTCACCATTCAACTACCTCCTTTTCAATTTTAATATGCTTTTGAAAGAGTTTCCTGATGTATTGTGGTATTTAAGAAAGGAACATCAAATTAGGTATAGAGTACTTGAGTACTTAAGCACAAACGGTAGTTTTGATGTGGGACCCTGAGTTCATACTTTACCATTATTATATACGCTATAAATGAAAACAGATAATGAAATTAATGAGGGGGGGTTTAAAAAAACATAAAGAAAGTTATAACAAAATCAATTAAAAAACATAACTCGTGTTTGTATTAAAAATACAAAAATATTGTCATGTTTGGTTTGTTTCAATTATTGCATGAACAATATAACAAGCACTCACTAAATAGAGATGAGCATGGAATCACATTTACAAACTATAAAGAAATTATTACTTATTATTATGAACAATGTGATATAAATAATAGTTTTAATAATGAATTAGTTTGTAATTTTTTGTGCTTCCTTGTACTGAAGAAATATCAAAAAGTCGATTTCATTTATCTAAAACATAAAGTATTCAAATATTTATATATTAATTGAAGATCAGCGATTTGGACTATATACTCACATTCAATCAGCTATTACTTTAGGAAGGAATCAGTCATACGACGTAGTGCGCAGAAAAAAGGACAGTCCAACTAACCCATCGCCATGAGTGATCTTTTTTTAAAGGGCAGACATCAAATTTAAATTTTAAAAATCAATTCATTCATAGAATACTAATGATTTCACATTTGAGTGGGCTCTGTATGTTACTTTGTACATTACTTAAACATTTTACTTTCAAAATATGAGAATAACCTTGCATGCAATTCATAATACAATCAAATCGTTTATCTATTCATCTTATCCAAATCACTCACTCTTCTTGAAAGCACATCATATTATCATATTGTTGTGTAATAAGTATTGTTGTACTGTCAATAAGAAAGGGATAAGAAAGGGATTCATGTGAATCACAAGAAAGAAAGAACCACTCTGTAGCTATCATACCATTAAAACACCTCTTGTTCATTGTCAATCAATTCAACTGTCCACCCTTTAACTCATGTATCCATCCATTTATCTGTTCATTCATACATCAAACTAGTTTATTCTATCCATTCATCCGTTAAATCCTTCTGTTTCATTCATACATATGTTAGCTACTGTGTCTCAATAAGAACAATGGTAGTCTGTACAAGATTTGGTGAGTATGCTTCAATACAACATGGAAAGTGATTTTTTTACAATACATCCATCTCATCCATTGCCTATTCCAAGTATTAGGACAATCCTGCCCAGAGTTACTTCCTGGAAAGAATTACGATCAAAAAACTGAGATAGTCTTATATTGGTCATAAGGGGAACTTAATTTTTCAACATTTTTTAATTTTTTTAAAGATAAGGAGCTATATTAATAACCACTTTGTCTTTGGAGGATGCTTTTTTTTTTTTTTCCAAAGCAAACACATCATTCTCAACCCATTTGAAATTATATTGAGCTCAAAAGATTCTGTGATATGAAAACTGGCTTTCAGTTTAGAATGTACATATTATAATAGGCTGTACCAGGTAATAATATTGAATTTGCGTAGTAAACATTAGGCAAAAAACATTACTAAACATTCTCGGTAATTACCTGAAACTATAATGATAGTAAAACCATCTCATTAGATTATAATATTACTAATTTAGATGTATCTATTTTAATTGTGTATTATCTTAATTCAGATAAAAAATATACTAATATTTGATTTGTCTATTAATAGTTTCATATCATTGTATTGTCCATTATTGTTATATTATCATAATGGAAGTAATAACTATTAATGAACAAATTAAAATGATTTGATGTACTATAAACACCCGTCTGCTGGTAAATCATGGAATGTAATCATCAGTTTTAAATAGTGAGGATATCATAAAGGGGGGCAATTTCACTAATACAGTTATAAATTATACCCATAAATAAGTGAGAATTACTTAAACAGCTATCATTGGACAGTTATAAATAATTAGATTCAGAAGAAATTACATTAAGAATTCTACTGCCGTATTTACTGTCAAGGAAGGATATTTACTAACGAGATGTGTAATAGATTGACAGATAACGGTGCTTATCGTGGGAAGCAGAATATTTTTACTTTTATTTGTATACTCTCATATATTTCAATACTTTTTTTCAACTGCTGATTGATGCATGTGTTAAGGATCTAGAATCTCTCAAAGCTCATTTTAAGACAAATGACAACTGTACTAAAGATTAGGAGACCTTCTACCCTTATAAAAAATAATGCCAGCTCCTCCTTATGTGTTTATTAATTATGCTACGAGGAAACTTGTAATTAATTTTAATACAAGGATGGTGGCTTTTGATCAGATAATCATCCTATTTTCATGGTACTAGACCCATTATCTGTTTAGAGGCCCCACTAATATTGAAAACATTTTTGAGATTTATGAAACATGTTTTGTAGTTCCTGACACATTCCATTTCAGTAGCAAAAAATTGGAGAGAACTGGCAGCAATTTCATACTAGCCTGTTGCCTCAAACATTTATAAACCCGTCTCAAAGTCATGATTATGTAAAATAGTAGTATACTAGAAAATGAACAGGAAGTAACTAATCATAAGATTTTTCTTATATACAGCCCATATAAAAATTATTGTCAAAAGTTCATAAGATTTCTACACCCCTTTTTACTATTTGGAGATTGTTTATCTATTTTAATCATGGCTAATAATAATAATAATAATATTATTAGATATATTATTAATAATAAACAACAAAACACAACAACCACAACAACAATAATAATAATAATATTAATTATAATAATAATAATAGCTTTACTTGGTTTATTCTGGAAGAATTTGTTTGTTAGTGTTTTCATTGTTCCTTGAATGTTTGTTACCATTCCAATATGTATGTGTGTGTGTGGTTCACTAATACTGTCTACAGTTTTAATTGTCCAATGAATACTATTTCCTTTTCAAAGAAAGAGTATAAAAGTGGAGATAATAACAAGTTTACAGTGCCTTAACATGGCGGGGAGAATTATTTTAATTGTTGTTTGTTGGTGGTAAACTTCAATTGTCTGTTTCAGAACTCATGTGTTGAAGACTTACCATACTTTCATAGCTGCGTTTAGTTCAAATGAGACCCGGTACTCGACAACATACCTAAGATTCAGGAAACATTTCTACCCTGATTTATAAGCAAGCTCCGAAAGTATGTAACTGTTTATTATTGCTTTGATGAACCTTGTGATAAGAACTATGTAAATTATACGTACGTTTGGGCAGAAAAAATCTATATTTTGTTTGTCGTAGATTATTATCTGTTTAGTTCACTACTTTTGTAAACTGCAGATTTAGGTGGGTATAGCCGAACCCCAGTCCTTTGCTAGTTCCTTTACCTTGCAATAATAAAATAAAATAAGAACTTGTTATTAGCTCTAACTTTACAGGTAACTTCACTAATTTCATTTTGTCATGGTAACTTTCTTTATATCTCTATTTAGTTAAAGTCATTGGAGGAACTGACAAGAACTATACTATGCCCGTTACTTTATGAAAAGTCTCCAAAGTTATGATTATGACAAAGCAAAAATAGTATAACCCACATGGTTAATATTTGCAATCCTTGGCTGTTTGATTTACAGTAATATCCTCATGTGTATTAAGGAAGCTCGAGAACTTTAGGAAACTTCTAAAAAGGTTTGGTATTGAGTTACTCAATGGATAAACAGGATTCCTTGTTATCTCATGAAAAAATATTATTCTTTTCATTGTAAGATGTTTTTTCCTGTGATGTTGGTTGGTGTATGTTTAGGACTAGCTTCGACATATACTTCTACCATAAATACATTACACATCTTCAGATAATGACAAAAAATTGCGTATACCTCTCCCTATAACTTGTGTAGCACCACAGTTTTTTGTAGTAAATTTTATCATGTCAGTTGCAACAACCAATAAAGCTCTTTTTACTGGAACCAAAAGTAGAAATGCTGGACACATAAAAAGAATGCTGGAACAAAGTATAAAGAAATGCTGGAACAAAGTAAAGAAATGCTGGAAATCAACAATGAGAATACATCATCATGAATGGCCACGAAAAACTACAAGATGTAAAATTATACACCTGTAAACAAACTATGAAGAAAGTAATGTGAGGATTAAAATTAAATCACCGTTGTTCAAAAATGTCCTAATATCTTTTACACTCCTTTTACTACCTTTGGGATTGTTTAATCTATTTTATCATGGCTTTGGATGATTGTAGCTTTATTGGCTTTTCCTGGACGTGTTTTAATTGGTGGTATTTTCATCATTCCTCTAATATTGGTTACATTCCAACATGGAACACAATATAAAGATTACTGAAAATTTCTGTAAATGTTTGCTATAAATGTTGCTGTAAAGTTGCTGTAAAATGTGGCTGTACGGAGAAACTACATCAACAATCCAGTGATAACTTTAGCAGTGCATTATTGTGTGAGGTTTTGTAAGTGGTATCAATACTTATTTATGAGTTGGGATTTGGGGATTATTCCTTTTAATCATTACTCTATATTTCAAGATTTCTTTGGTTCTATTGACTTAGAAAATAAAACATTTCAACTGGCATTCCTTCCAGATAAACATTGCTGCGTTTTCTGGAATTATGGTGTGGCTCATACAGACTTAGTAACATACCCAAGGATATTAAGATGAAACAGCCATGAATACAAACTCTTCTTATGAAGAATTCCTAGTTCAACAACGACTTTGGAAACCAGTTTTGATTTATGCGAAATTCATAAATCCATCAATTGCAATTGTTTATGAAACAAATACATATAGTTTGGTGTTTATTGTAAATGATAATTCAAATTTGACTCAAAAATACAAATAGTCATGCCGAAATCCTAACTGACATTGTATGTCTGTACATATGTAAATACAAAGTTTTGGTGATTATTTCAGTTAATTCAGTAAAATATCACCTTTGAAACTGGATGAATGCTATAACCATTAAGTTTCTCAATAACACATTTACTATTACTATTCCAAACATGACCTTGAACCTCACTCAATGATAGGAATGAGCTAAAGAAGCCCATTCAATAGGTCTTTGAACTACTCTTAAAAATATGAAAAATAGCACTAGAACCACTCTTGCTGACGTTAGCCTCGCATTCTCGAGATAAAATACCTGAGGGTTTCACTTCCGCGTGGCGTTAATACATCAAAAATATTTTGGATTTTTTTTCTATTTAAAGATTAATAATTACATATAAAATATTTACATTTAAATAAATGATCTAAACGAAGGTCCTGACAGAAATAACAACTACACTATAATGGTGTGTGTATAGCATGAGAATACATACTATTAGTGAACTAGTTGTAACAAATTCAACACTGAAGTCAAATTATTATAATAACAGTATATGAAACAAAGACCATTACAACCAAACCTACTTGTACATCAATAGAAACTTAATAATAATTAACTAAAATATTGAATTATATCTTCAAATTTTATTGCAGCAGAACTCATTACTAGATTGAAATTTTAGGATTTTATAGTATTATAATATTGATAAGACAATATGAGTCAGCAATAATAACAGTATGTTTATTTTTGATATTAAATATTAAATATTCTATTCCACTAACGCTAATTAACAAACACTACATCCATCTCTGTATTGTTGCCTCTTAAACTTTTTGATTGCCTAACACCAGTACCTGTTTCTTTTCACTATTATGGGACAGAGCTCATCATCAGGTCATTAATTGGTATAGCTACATACAAAATACATGTGAAACTAATAAAATTGAATTGTACCACACACAAACCTTCCTACCACCAGCATTAACAATTAAAAAACATATGTGAATAATAAATTAATACAATAAACCACAAAACTTAGCAGACTATATATATATAGCAATACTAATTTCAACATTTTTGCATTTTTGCTTGGGTGGAGGACCACAACACTACATTCATAAACTAATAGAAATTGACAGTGTCCATTGGATCCTGTCCTCCATATTGTCAATAACATTTATAGTGATGATTGGTATTTCTTGTGTGGACAACACATTATTAAGCTACCAATTTTATGATTGAAGTTATAGTGATTCCAAAGTGGAATACATATTTGAAATTAAAACACTAATGAAACTAATAACAAACCATTTATGTTATATTTAATAATGTATTTCAAGATTTCTTGATTCTTTGTGTAATTTGGAAACCCAATACAATTCAGTTATTAGTTCCTTTTGTAGTCATTTCTGCTGTTTTCAAGGAATTTGATGTGGATTAGTACAGATCTTACAAAATACAAAAAGATAAAAATCAAGGGGAAACATTAGTTCCAAATGAATCAAGTGAATCAAGATGATCAAAGACACCCTGGGATGCTATGATAATAGATTAATACAAACTAATGACTGAAATTGTCATAGGTACTTAGTTAGGTAGTCCTATGGTTATTTTTTCATGCATTACTACCCTTTAGATTTGAAAATTACTAAGCAAATTAATGAATGATAACTTATGTAAAAGGTCAGTGTAGCAAACCTAAGTAGATTTTTTTAATTTTCTTACATTTCCAGCATATATATGATTGAAATACCACAACATCAAAATTGCATTGACTTAGTAAAAAATTTCATTACTTGAAAGCACATACAATGTGTTTGGTATCTGATTAAGTAACATTTCCATGGTAACACATAGATTATATTATGTATTATATACATTGGATATGTTAATTTATATTTGTCACTCCTCATTCAATATACATTCAGTATTACATATCGTACTATGTACTAAGATACTTTACCTCATATAAACAAAAGATCTATGTTCTTTGTTAACTACTCTCAAGAGCTTTATATAATGGACTATTATCACTAGACAATCTAAAAAACACATTAAAAAGTAAAATAAATTAGATTACTTAAAAGAGTATATATCTACTAAATGTCTGTCCATTGTCACCTATCAGTCGCTTGTAAATTTATCCAATGAGAGAATGACTTACATAGTAAGCAATAAAAAGAGTAGAAAATTGTGCTCTTTGTGTGAAGGTCACTAAGAGGACAGGGGGGAGAGAAGAAATTAGTTGATCTAGTAACTTCTATGGTTACTAGAACAGATTCTCCATAAATAGCACCAATATTATCAGTCATTGACATATCTTGAGTTGTTTTAACATCAACAGCACTCTCTCCATACTATAGATAAAAACCTGTAAATACCATCTACTTGTTCTGCCTGGCATAGGTAGTGTACCAGCTTGTTTTACAAGATTTTTGGACAACGTTAATAAGTCCATTCATATAATTTTACTCCATTGTTGTATGTGACTTTCAAATGATATAAACTACCAATGTACATAGCAACTAATGAACATTATTACTCTTTTACTGAAAATAAGGACCAAATGTCTGGATAAAATCAATGTTATTAAAATTCGTATTTAATTAACCAAGCTATTAAATGATAAAGCAAACAATAGTTATTATTCTTTCACTGAGAGATCTTTGAACAACAGCTGTACACTATCAAAAATAATGGTTAGTATGTTTAAATTTTAAAATTAGAATTCATGTTTAACATTCAAACTAACTCCAGTAGTTGAATAGAATACAGCAATTTGATTAATATACAGCAGTGTGAACAAAAAAAATGTCACTAATACTTAGCAGTGTGAATAATATACAGCAGTGTGAAATAGAATATAAAAATGTCACTAATATTTAACAGTGTGAATAATATACCGCAGTGTGAATAGAATATAAAATGTCACTAATATTTAACAGTGTGAATATATACAGCAGTGTGACAGAATATAAAAAATTCACTAATATTTAACAGTGTGAATAATATACAGCAGTGTGAATAGAATAAAAATGTCACTAATATTTAACAGTGTGAATAATATACAGCAGTGTGAATAGAATAACCCCAAAAAATGTCACTAATATTTAACAGTGTGAATAAAATATACAGCAGTGTGAACAAAACAAAAAAATGTCACTAATATTTAAACAGTGTGAATAATATACAGCAGTGTGAATAGAATAAAAAAGTCACTAATATTTAACAGTGTGAATAATATGACAGCAGTGTGAATAGAATAAAAAATGTCACTAATATTTAACAGTGTGAAATAATATACCCCAGCAGTGGTGAATAGAATAAAAAATGTCACTAATATTTAACAGTGTGAATAATATACAGCAGTGTGAATAGAATAAAAAATGTCACTAATAATTTAGCAGTGTGAATAATATACAGCAGTGTGAACAAAACAAAAATGTTACCGATATTTAACAGTGTGAATAATATACAGCAGTGTGAATAGAATAAAAAAAATGTCACTAATATTTAACAGTGTGAATAAATATACAGCAGTGTGAACAAAAACAAATTGCTACTGATATTTAACAGTGTGAATAATATCAGCAGTGTGAATAGAATAAAAAAATGTCACTAATATTTAACAGTGTGAATAATATACAGCAGTGTGAACAAAACAAAAATGTTACCGATATTTAACAGTGTGAATAATATACAGCAGTGTGAATAGAATAAAAAATGTCACTAATATTTAGCAGTGTGAATATATAGACAGCAGTGTCAATAGAATATAACAGTGTGAACACATCTATTCACCATTCAACTTACAATTTTAATATTCTTTTGAAAGAGTTTCCTGATGTATTGGTATTTAATAGAAGAGATCATAAATTAGTAAAAGTACCTTGATTACTAGCACAAGGTGTAGTTCTGAGTTGGACCCTGGTCATAACTTACCATTATTACAACCTCTAAATGAAAAAGATAATGAATTAATGATTAGATAAACATAAAAAATTTATACAAACATTAAAAAACATTAAAAGTGTTTGTATTAAAATACAAACATTTGTCATTTTGTTGCTTTTGTTTCAATTATTACATGAACAATATAACAGCACTCACTAATAGCACATGGGCCTGGAATCAATCACAAATGTAATAAAATTATAATATCTTGAAAAATGTGGTAAATAATCATTAATCAATGAATTATATTTTGTAATTTTTGTTTCTTTTATTGACAATAATCAAGTGATTTTCTTTTATAACTCTTTCAAATACTTTATATAATTCATGAAGATCAGCTATTTGTATATATACTCCCATCATCAGCCATTTCTTTAGGAGGAATCAAGTCCACTCGTAGTGGCAGGAAAAAGGACATGTTCCATAACCATTGCCATGGTGACTGTTTTTGGAGGGCAGCATCAAGCTAAGGGAATAATTTCATTCAATAAAAAATTACAAGATTTCATATTTCAGGGCTCTCATGTTACTTGTACATTCTTCAAACATTTAATTCATATATGGATTAGCCTTGCATGCATACCATAATCAATTATTCATCTATCCATTTACTCACTGTTCTTTCTTCCATATTATCATATTGTTGTGTAAATCTTGTTGACTGTCAATAAGAAAGGGATCATTTTGAATACAATAGAAGAGAGAACACTCTGTAGCTATACCATTAAAACAATCTTGTTTCTGTCTCCAAATCTACCTATGAAATAATTGAGCTAGTGTAACTAACTACATGTTCAGTATACATCTAAATCTCTCTATCTTTCTATCTTCATTTATCAATTCAATTGTCCATCCCTTACTCATTCATCCATCCATTTATCTGTTCATTCATCCATTAAACAGTTTATCATCCATTAAAACAGTTTATACTATCCATTTATCCATTAATCCATCTAATTATTCATACATACTTCAGATACTAGTCTCAATAAGAACATTGGTAGTCTATCAAGATTTGGTGAGTAGATTCTAAATAACAATGGAAGTGAACAATACATCCATCATCATTGATCTTGAGAGAGAAGTAATCCTCAAGCATATCAGATTTTGTCTTATAAAAGTCAACAAGATACTAACAACACAAATTGAAGTGAAACCAAAATATTAGTGAGTTAAGGTTAATAATTGACAAGCATACTTGTGCTAATGATTCTTTTGGTCCATCTTTCTGGTGTCCACCCTAGACACAAAAATATAAAGTCTAACAAAAGTTATATGTCTGAGACCCCTTCCCACTATCTGGAGACTCCAGACCCAAACATGGCCAATTCATAAATGGGAGCTGGTGGCTATAATGAAGGACAAGTGGATATTGTATCATATTATTGAACTAACATTGAGTTTTATTGTTCCAAAGTTAGCAAAGTCTAACAGAACTAACTGATAAAATAATTCTTGTCTACAAGTAAAATGTTATAAATTATTGCTTGTTTCATGTGATCATCATGTGATACTCACGTGACTTTAGTCAAATTGATAAAGATACAGTTTGGTCTATAGAACTTAGAAGATAGACCTACTCGTTAGTTTTAATTACATGTATCACCTGATATTGTATGAGAGCTTTTGTTTGATCAACACATCAACAAACTTGTGTTCGTTAAATAAAGAAGACAGTTCTAATTATAAGTACATACAGAAAAAAAAGTCATATTGAAATCATATCATATTAAAAGTGAAACCATTCTTAACATAATTATTTATAAATGTTCAGCTTAATTTCTTTAATTTAGGGAGTGGCCTCTTATAATATATACTAAAATCTCAAAAATCTTAAAACAATATCAACTGTAGTTAACAGAACAATGTTCTCAGTATGTTACATAACCATAGACAAATATTTAATAGTTAGAGAGAGAGAGAGATGACAATGTTATGTTACTTTGGTATTTACAAATATCCTGTAAACAATATTACCTTGATGTTTATTATTTCTTATCTTTTGTAATAACTTGTTTACACTAGTTAAATGAACTGGTTTGTGATGTCCACGTTTCCTTTGAATAATAGTAGTAAAGAACTCTTCTCGCTTACATTTCTTTCCTGATAGACTGTCCATCACAAAAGTCCTTATCTGCATCTTTCTCTTTTTCCATACTCTTGTTCTTGAGATGAAGGATGTAAAATGCTTTCTAGTTTTGTTCCTTAGAGTTCTGTGCAAGTACCATTTGATGAGACATATACTCTACTTTCTAATGAAAGAAATGAAAGGATATTGTATATAACTGAAGTCTACCATTACTTTTAGACTGTAATCTGAATGGATAAATAGCCCGTGGGATGAATTAATGGATGGTCAGTGAATAGATGAACTGTTTTTAACTTTCTTACCACTATTCTTTGATGGGTGTTCTTTCAAGTGATAATGATACTGATATACCAGGTAATAATGTCTGTGTGTAGTAAGTACGTCACGGTTCATTAACATCCTAATATTTATCTTCAATACATTGTTGTATTGTCTCTATTATCTTTGTCTTCATGAAGAAAATGAACCTGAAATGGATGAATAGAATGGAATGGAGATAAATGTATCACAAGCCAATATTGTCAATATTCAAATATCAGAATATTACAATGTACTAATGGTAAGGAAAGTAAACACTTAACAACACAACAACTATTAACTATCAATTTATTGATTAGAGTGCATTTTGTTAAACTTTTTAAATTGTCATATCTCTCTGCCACATTTTCATATAATTTCCATTGTTGGAAAAAGTTACGTAAACAATAACTTACTACTACTTTGTAGTGAATATTATGGGAAATCTAATCTATGGAGCTACATTTCTCTCTTTTTAATGCATAATGAGTGAAAAGGGATTATTTCTTACTCATAGGATTATGCACCAAGTACAAACACTGAAATCCTATGATGTGACAGGTGACATTTAAGTGATAATAACTTGATAAGTAACCACAATATAGTATGCTATCAAAACTGCAATGAGCTATTATTAGAGCCTATTGTCTATCAAAATCATGTGATTTTCAGTTCTTTTGGAGGATGCAGGTGACTTTTGTGATGTCTGAGCCATCTTTATAAAGGCTACAGTCTGTCCTAAAATCTTTTGCAAGAACTGATCCCGCTAGTCCCTTTTCTGTCAAAAGACAATACAATAAAGGATTCTCAATACAGGAAATATGGCAAGCACTATTACGATAATTTTGTTTGGCATCCTGATAAATGTCAATGTTGTTGTCATTTCTGTTGCTGATACCTCGTTGTTGAGGACTGATGTTCTAGTAGATGCTTTAAAAAACAAGACTAGCAATACGGACTATGTACTCATATTCGACAAACCTTCTACCACAAAATAAGACAGCTCCTCATTACGTGATGGGATTCATATTGTTATGAGGAACCAGTAATAATAATGATACTGCCAATTATACCTATATTGGACTGATAATCCTATTTTCTTTGTAATAGATTATTCATTTCTTTAATGATTAACATTTGAACTGGCAGATTTAGGTGATATAGTGAAATTAAATTCATAGTTCCCTCAATTTTGTAACAATAATGAAAAAGAGTTATACAAGCTCTAAATTCACAGGTAACTTTATTTTTATAGCAATATAATTTTAATTTCCTGTTGAATTATTTAGCTAAAGTCAAATTGAAGGAAACGGATACAAATTTTTATTATGCTCGTAATTTTGATGATTTATGAGATCTCAAAATCATGAGTTATGACACAGCAAAAAAGGTATAGGAACATGGTTACTTATCACAACTTTTGGTGTATATGTGTATTCATGTTCTCATGTGGTTTAAAGGAACTGAGAACAGTTAGGAAAAACTTCCAGAAAGATTTAAAGAGAAAAAAGGATTTACAACAGATGACGAAAACAATCTTCGGAATCACAATCTGAACCCAAAAGCGAAAAAAAATTATCACTGTCCAAACCAGAAAAATACATTATTCTTTTAATTGAAACAGTATTTTTCCTACAATGACATTGCTACAATTGGAATAACTGTTATAGACATTATTTTATACTGCAGGTATCGTCGCTCTTTTTAAACTTGACCAAAACTTTCTATACCTTTTCCTCTGCCTGTTATAGTACCAGCTTTTTTCCTGTTTAATCTGGGATGTCAGTATTAACATTAATAATCTTAATAAAGATACGTAAAGATGGAATGAAGAAAAGTGATGATAAAAGTAAGGATCAAGAAAAGAATAGCAAGGATCAAAATGATAGTCTAAAGCAATTTTGTGAATATGTTAATATTTGCTACTCGGTTTCCTTATTGGTATGTTTATTTAGTAATCATGGCTTTCTGGATAATAATAGCATTACTGGCTTATCCTAGACGAATTTTGATTGGTGGTGTTTCGCCCCCCCCCCCCCCCCCCCCTTGTTCCTGCAATATTGGTACAATTCCAATAGGATCAGTGATTCGAATATTAGTGACAGCTGGTATGTTGCTTATAAAGAAAGTAATTATAAAGACAAAAAATACATTAAAGAAACCCCAATTTGCCAGCAGTCTTTAACTACTAGCCAAAAGCAAAAAGAACAAAAAACAAGAAACAATAAAGATAAGTCTACATTGATGTCAATTGTATTGGTTGTGGATGGTTAGCATTTTTGTATTTGATATAATATTTGGACATTCTTCTTGTGATATTATATCACGTTTCAAAATTTCTTCTTCACTCTGTTATCATTGAAGGACAAACATTTGATTGATAACATCCTTTGTAACTATTAATGCTGTTTAGGAGCATTGCTATGGATTAATACCATATCTGGTAACTTATAAAATGGATAGTCAGGAGAGCACAAAACGTGATGTAGTTATTACAACGTTAGAGATCTATCAAAATTTCTAACTTCCTTAAATTTGTACAAACAAGATAGCCAAGACCTCGAAAGAGAAATAAATAAATCTAGGTTTCAGATACAATATAATATGAACATCTCTCTCGTTTAAAAGAAATAGCAAATAAAAGAAGAATTGTATTTTCACCAATCATCAGTATATATTTATAGTTTATTAGGTGAAAACAAAGTCCTCATATATTCTTTTATTAGTTTATTTTAAACTATGCAAACCTATAATGTATATATCATAATATTATTAATATAATTAAACATGATTAATTTTGCATTGCTACAATTAAAGTTTGATAACAAAAAACAAATTAAAAGACTAAAGCAAATTATCTTGTCTACAATATAAAGTACAAGTATGTACGTCTACAATATAAGTACATTAGATAATGTCTACAATATAAAGTACATTATATCCTCTCTACAATATAAAGTACATTATATACTCTCTACAATATAAAGTACATTATATACTCTACAATTAAAGTACATATATACTCTCTACAATATAAAAAAGTACATTATATACTGTCTACATATAAAGACATTATATACTGTATTAACAATATAAAGTACATTATATACTCTATCCAATATAAAGTACATTATACTGTTTATTTACTGCTATAGAGCCCATATCATATAAGCCACAAAAAATAGTGTCAGTCAAAATCATATAAACACATAACATAGTATAAGTCAAATCATGGAAATGTCAGTTCTCATTAACAGGTGATATGGTGTTTACATTGTATAATATACATTGGTTGATTTAATTAATCTATTATCAAGTAGGATATATATAATATTAGAAAAGATGCCCTGAAAAATAGTTAATATAACATGTTTAATTCTATAATAATATTATAACTGACAGTTGTCCAGTTAATTGTCAAACAATGAAGATTATGTTTAACATCTCATAATTAGACAAATGGGACACTACATCATTGAGT
Organism: Gigantopelta aegis; assembly: GCF_016097555.1. NCBI lineage: Eukaryota > Metazoa > Mollusca > Gastropoda > Neomphalida > Peltospiridae > Gigantopelta > Gigantopelta aegis. Next base: position 29,448 of record NW_024533759.1, on the reverse strand, counting down.
GACTATTAAATGGTGACAGTACATCATTGAGTAACTATAAACAGTGACACTACATCATTGAGTAATATTAAATAGTGACACTACATCATTGGAGTAACTATTAAACAGTGACACTACATCATTGAGTAACTATTAAAGTGACACTACATCATTGAGTAACTATTAAATAGTGACAATGACTGTACACTATTTAATTTATAATAGAACACAACACATATCCTTTGACAAGTTATTTTGTTGAGATTCATAAATCTGGTACAATTACAAAACTAAAAAACACTATATTGTTTTCAATGCAATCTAAAACAACATTACAATCTACTTTGATAATATGTGACCTGTATATAACATAATATGATTGGTATACCAATCAATTTACATAGTGTGACTATATATCACTATAGAGGGTCAATAATACATTCTTCCACTATATAGGTCAATACTACATTATTCCACTATATAGGTCAATACTACATTCTTCCACCTATATAGGTCCAATACTACATTCTTCCACTATATACACCAATACTACATTCTGTCCACTATATAGGTCAATACTACATTCTTCACTATATAGGTCAATACTACATTCTTCCACTATATAGGTCAATACTACATTCTTCCACTATATACTACAAATATACATTCTTCCACTATATAGGTCAATACTACATTCTTCCATTATATAGGTCAATACTACATTCTTCCACTATCATAGGTCAATACTACATTCTTCACTATATAGGTCAATACCTACATTCTTCCTAATAATAATTTCCAAGAATGATGTAGCCAATCAATTTCCGGTCGATAAATGATATAAAAAGAATGTAACTGTTAAATAAAGAAGACAAAGGCATTCTGACAAGCAGGATATTGTTATGTTGCTTGTACTTGTGATAAATGTCAGTGTTTTCGTTCTTTTGCTGATACCTCATGTGTTGAAGACCTGATGTCTCTCATAGATGTTTTCAAAACAAACAAGACCAGTACAGACAATGTACTTCATTTCGACAAACCTTCTACCCACAACAATAAGACAACTCTCATTACGTGATAGTTCACTATTGGTTATGAGGAACCATGTAATAATGATGATACTGCCAATTTATACTATAGTTGGACTGATAATCTATTTCTTTGTAATAAGATTATCATTTCTTTAATGCATTAACATTGAACTGGCAGATTTAGGTGATATAGGTGAATTGAATCTTGTAATTCTCAATTTTGTAACAATAATGAAAAAAGAGTTATTACAAGCTCTAACTTCACAGGTAACTTTATATTTTATGAGCAATATAATTATTAATTTACTGTGAATTGATTAGCTAAAGTCAATTGAAGGAACGGATACAAATTTTATTATGCTCGTAATTTTGATGACTTATTGAGATCTCAAAATCATGATTAGGACACAGCAAAAAAGGTGATAGGAAACATGGCTACTTATCACAAACCTGTGGTTTCATATGTGTGGCTCATGTTCTCATGTGGTTAAAGGAACTCGAGAACCGTTAGGAAAATTCCAGGAAGATTTGCAGAGAAAAATGTGTCTACAATGGACAATGAGCATTCTCTCAATATCTCAATCCAAAGCCAATTGCCAAAAAATATTCACCACCCTCATCAAAAACCAGAATACACATTATTCTTTTTAATTAAACAGTATTCTTTCCTATAATGACATTTGTACAATTGAGAGTAACTGTTATAGACATTATTTTATACTGCAGGTATCGTCGATCTTCTTTAAACTTCGACCCAAACTTCTATACCTTTTTCCTCTGCTGTGTATAGTACCAGCTTTTTTCCTGGTTTAATTTGGGATGTCAGTATTAACAATAACAATCTTATAAAGATACATAAAGATGAATGAAGAAAAGTGATGATAAAAAGTAAGGATCGAGAAAAGAACAGCACAGATCAAAGTGATATCTAAAAGCAATTTTGTAATATAGTCTAATATTTGCTACTCTGTTTCCTTATTTGGTATTGTTTATTTAGTATATCATGGGCTTTGGATAATAATAGCATTACTGGCTTATCATGGACGAATTTTGATTGGTGGTAGTTTCGTTGTTCTGCAATATTGGTTACAATTCCAATATGGATTCATTGTAAAAAAACATTTAGTGACAGCTGGTATACTGCTTATAAAGATAACAACACATTGAATAAATGTTGCCAGCAGTCCTCTACTGTTAGTCAGCAGCAAAAAGGACATGAAATGATAAACAACAAAGAAGCAAGGAAACGATAAGATAAGCAAATATTAACATCATGGTGGATTGGTAGTGGATGGTTAGCATTTTTGATATTTGATATAATATTTGGACATTTTCTTGTTGATATTATATCATGTTTCAAAGTTTTCTTCTTGACTCTGTTATTATTGAAGGACAAACATTGAGTTGATAAATCCTTTGTAATATAAATGCTGTTTCAGGAGCATTGCTATGGATCAATACATATCTGGTAACTTATAAAATGGATAGTGAGGGAGAGCACTAAACGTGATACATTACTTGAAATTGCTAAACTTCTTAAAAACATTTCTCTAATAGTAAATATTAGTCAAAACATTCGAAGAAGAAATAGAGCAAGACGCTACTAGATTCCAGTAAAGTATGATATGAAAATAAAATGTTATTCCAAAAAAACATAATAAAATAAACAAAAGTATTATAGTTTCACAATCATAGTATATATTGATGTTTTTTAGGTGAACAACAAAGTCCTGTCAATATTTCTTTTTTAGTTGATGTTGTTTTATTTTAAATTATGTAAAACCTACTAATGTATCTATCATAATATTAATAATGTTCATTATCCAATATAAAGTGGGTTGGTGATAATTGATTTGATAATTCAATAGATCATAATTATTAAATATATGAAAGTAACATATAGTAAAAGACAAGAAAGGTATTGTCAGGGTTTCATTTGGGGGGGGGGGGGGGGGTCATTTGCCCCCCCTTGACAGAGTCTTGCCCACTCATTGGACATTAGGTTAGCCATTTTTTTTCAAGGGGTAATTGGATGTAATGAATACAGAATGAAACTCAACACAAGGAATATACAGCAATAAGATAACCTTAGGCTAAACACAAAGAAGAATGTACAGTTTTTAACCTAAACAGCTATTCTTCTACTCTTTCTATTCCATGCCATTTGAAAAACCACAAATGGTCTGAAAGTGCGATCTCAGAGGGTCTAAAATTCAAAAATTTTCTGGGGCACATGCCTCCAGACTCCCCTAGAGGGCACACTGTTGCACGCAGTCCCTTTGCCCCCTAAATTTCTATAAGTATTATTTTGCCCCCCCTTGTCCATTTTTCTAAATGAAACCCTGATTGCTGTTAAACAAAACTATTAAAATTGAGCCAGTTAATTCAAATATATGAAATATTTCAGGTTTTCTACTACCACAGATAGTTTCATGCTATAGACACATGGCATGTGCATATAGATCATTTGTCAGGCTTCACTCACTCAAACACACACTCATGGATAGGGTTGAGGATGACAAATGATATGGTGACTATTTTCATCCTAGACCATTCCTACATTACAACTACCATATGATACATTAATGTTAGGCTAGTGTCACATGATAGATGATAACCATAGACATTACCTCATGTTTCGTTGGATGTACATTAACATCAAACATTACGTGGTAATACTTCAATACTATAGTATAGAGAAAGATAATATAATATACACAATACATATAATATATAATACATATAATATAATACGTAACAATATAATACAAAACAGTATTATAGTTATTGGTAAATACAGTACTAAATACACTTTACATACAGCAGCATACACAGTATTACATATACTTTTATATACAATAATACATACAGTACGGTAATTATACAGTAATACAGTACAGTATAAATAGTACATACAATAATACATAAGTACAGTACAGATATAGTACATACAGTAATACACACAATATTATAGGTATTAGTATATACTAATATACTTTACCTCATATAAACAAAAGGATGTGTGTTCTTTGGTAAAGTTGTAAGCACTAATACACTCTACAATAGATTTACGTAATGAACTACAGTCTACCAGACGATCTACAACAGAAATATCAATATAATATATATCTATTAAATGTATATCAATCCAATGCTTGTCCATTCATCCATCCATTTACCAATAAGATACCCTGTCTATTTAAAATCTATCATCAAATCATCTATTAAATTATAGTAAATGTAAGCTCTTGTCATATGTCATTATGATGTCATATATTTAGTAGTAAAGACAATTATTATAGTATTGAGTAGAGGATAATAAACATCGATTAATGAAAGAGGAGGAAATGTAACTTTTTCAAGAATAATTAGCATTAGTAACATAGCGGTCATTTTAAATCCAAACTTATTATCATCACATGATATAGAAAGAAGTTCTCTGTGTGTTTGTAAGCAAGAGAAAGAGAGAAAGATAATTAATTCTTCTAGTAATGACTATGGTTACCCTAGCAACAGATTGTCCTAAATAGCACACCAATATTATCAGTCACTGACATATCTTGAGTTGTTGACATCAACAGAACTCTCCCCATACTATTGATACAAAACAATACTATAATAGCACATTACTTGTATATGTATATATTACATATACAATTAATACATATGTACATATGTACTTGTATTACAATATACACATGTACATATACTATAGTGTATATTACTTGTAGTACTACTTCATTAAACTAGATCTCCTCTTGTTATAGTACAAGAAGAGTCGAACTAAATACATACCTTTTTAACATTGAAACTAACTCCAGCATTATGAATAGCATATCTGAACGAAATAAAATATCCTTCAATAGTTATCAATTGTATCATTCAATCACCTGTCCATCAGTCATCCATCCATCCATCATTCTTCTGTTGGCTTGTTAATTTATCTGTCCATCCATTCAACTTACTTTCCAACTACATCTACAATTTTATGATATTCTTCTGAAGGATTTTGAGAGCTTTTTTGACGTTGTTGGCATATTATAGAAGAGATCCTCAACATGAATTAGAGTGCCTTGATTACCAGCAGAGGTCTTGGTTCTGGTTAGCCCAGGTCGTTGAGGTATCAAAACTTACCATCACTATAACAAGCTCTAAATAGAATGAGATTATAAATAACTAGACAGACAAAGGGAGACAGACAGACAGACAAAGGATTTACTTATAAGCACATTTGTCATTGGCGTGTTCTTGTAGTAATTGTAAATGAGCAATATGACTTATACTGGCTAGAGCCTATATGGAAATAAATGATGTTTACCTCATTCATCAATTTATTAGCCATCCTCTATCCATCATCTCTACCCTCCATCTATCTATTCATTCATCATCCATCCATTCATTTGTCCATCCATCAATCATACCTCTCCCCTGAAACCATATGTCCTAATAGAGAACTAAGATCTTCAAATGTCTTCTAGTTTACTGTTGTAAACGCTCACATACAATTGACATGTCTTCTTTCTATTAACATATTAAATGTAAGTTGATGTACTTATCAAACCAAGGGGGTCTGGTACACAGACCTTAATTCCAGACCCATTGTTGGTATTTGTAGCATTTTCAAACCACACCATTTGTGTGTGATTTTGAATAGAAGTAGCACAGCATCCTAAACTAAAGATCAGAATAGATATAGTACTAGTAGCAGCTGTAAGTCACCTGTTCTCTATCATTCTTTTAAAGCATTTGCTGGTCGTTGGATTACCTAACATCAAAACAAATAAGTATCAATTATTCATTTATAATAATCTTACTTCTCCTGACAGTATTCTATTAATTACTGCTTCCGTCTAGTTTCTTAATTCGACGAGGAGAATGAGTTCTGAGACCTCTATACACTCAGCCATGTTGCTTGTTTACGTCTGGTTTCGCGGGGCTATGTCAATGCGCATGTGCAAAACACAGAAAAAACCTTGAAGAAATCCTAGAAATTTAATTAATTAATATATGTTCATTAAATTTTTAGTCAATTAAAAGTATTAAAAAAGAACCTTTTCCACTAAAAATTAAGCTTAAAAAAGAAAGTTTGTCATGAGTATTTTTGGTGAAAACTCACAGAAATTGACGTATTGGAAATCTCCGGAAATCCATTCAGTATTACTAGAATTTTCGAACTCTCGTACTGCTCGTGTTCATACCTCTAGCTGCAGCACATTCTCGAAATTCATTCCATCCCTCTTCAGTAAACATGCACCAACCATATTCGATCCCATAGCTCTCCCAGACAAAGAGCAAGCTAGGTAAGGCAGACAGACGACAGGTAAGCTAATATTATTATAATATTATTACTCTTCTAGGAGGAGTGGTCTCTCTAATGATGACTTTCGTCAAACTCATGATGACTCCTCGTGCTACTGGTACCACTAGCAGTGAAGAGAGTAAACTGGTGCAGACAAAACAGTGAGATTATGTCTGTATGTCGGCTGTCTCATTGCTGGCTACCTGTCACCCACTTATTATCTCATCTACATCTATTGTAATGTAACTTAAAATATTCCATTTTGTATAGGAAATCTAAGCCACACCCACCTAAGGAGTTTATTAAACCCAAAAGAAGGTATTGCTAAATTCATGTATATATATTTATATTCCATTTAAACTAATATTGATCCATTTCATTAATGAGCTAATAGTCTATGTATTGGTTATTTAGTGTTTAATTAAGAGTTATTAATTGAGGGACTATCTCTTTAATAGTGCTAATAGTGAATGGTTAGCTGAATTGAGGAGAGAAGATGAAAGAGAGAGAAGCAGAATGGGCCAAGAATTATCGTGATAGAGTAAGATAATGAAAAAATGGATGGACAGACAAACAAAACATGGACAGATGCCAGAGCTAGATAGATCAATGAACAGATGGATGGACATATAGATAATTCTGTCTTATTATTCATAGGCTAAAGAGAGGAGAGAAGGAGCTAATCCTGACTATCCTAGTATTAATGATATTCAACCTGCTACCTCTGGCTATCGAGCTGTAGCCCCTAATGCAGATCCGTATGTAAACAATATTCTTTATTCTTTTTATTCAACAATTATTTTGTAACATATTCCATTGTTTTAGCTATTTGCCAATACTTTTAGTCATTCATCCATTTCATAACTATTCCATCCATTCCTATAACTATTCATCATTTTTTATTTATTTATTTATCCATTTTTAACCATTCATCCATAGATCTAGAGTAGCCGAGCAGAGAAAACAAGTCATTGCTACAGTAAATATCTCGGAGGTGACATGGAACACACTCATCTTGTTAAAGGCCTGGACTATGCCCTCCTCCAAAAGGTATTATATGTGATACTTGTATTGAAGATATCTGGTATGTCTTTAGGTACGAAGTGAGTTATCTGTTAAAGAGCGAGAGAAAAAGGAATTGAAGTTGCTTGAGAAGAAGAGGGAGAGAGAACGAGAGGAAAAGGAGAAGAGACAAGCTATACTTAGTGACGAGGTCACCTTTAAATCAAAAATGGGTAAGAATAAATGGATGGATGGATGGATAAATGGATGGATGGACATTTTGTACTGGTAGTATTATATAATCACTTTTTCTTTATCAGCTAAAAATGTCTACTCTGCTCTTTTTATTTCAAATCCTCCAGAAAGAAATGATTTCTTTCTCCCTGGTAGAATGGTAGGACATCCATATTATATATATAATAACTTACTTTATTCTCATATTAAAGGCATATGTGTTTGAACTAGATGATGACTATGCTGGATACTGATATACCAACAACTTAATACGTAGTAAAGCAGATTGTCCTTCTCTTGAGGTAGTTAACTAAATAGTTGAAGGAATGGATTACTGACTAGTAAATAGATGGATGATAAATGGAATAGATACATAGTCAGGTTGATAGATTGGGAATTGAGTGTACGATGAATTGAGTGACTGTCATTGATGATGTCATTATTAATGATGTCATTATTGATGATGTCATATCTTGCTTTTCTTTAGACACAAACTACACTTACAACAAATGATATTGTCATCAACAAACTCACTCAAATTCTCTCTTATCTAAGACAAGGCTCAAAAAAACATCGAAAAAGAGCAAAAAGAAAGAAAAAGGTCAGTTTTGTTGATCATGTGACCATCACATGAACATCACATGATTTCATGTAGAAGAAACTGTATCCATGGAAATTCCAACTCCCAATAAAATAGATAAAGTTCCTGAGACCTCAAAGAAAACCAAAAATACCAGAAGAAAGGTATTGTGTATTACAATTAATTATGTATACTAATGATGGGGTTTTACTCACTAGTATATTTTCCTGATGTTGGTGAGTATATGTTCACTCCAAATGAATCATTACATTCATCAAAGAAAAGATCATTCAATGCAATATTTTGATAGTAAATCTACTGATGTGGAGGTGAATGAATGGGACAGATAGTTTTTTAAATGGATACATTTTGTTTGATTAGACTGATAAAGATATTCGTAAAAACTACTGCAGAATTTGTCAAAGCTGTTGGCAAGAAATATGCAAATACTATAATTCCAGTGAGTGAGATATATAGCTGTATAACTACTTAATGAGTAATTAATGTTGTATTGTGCAGGACTCTGATGAGGGGGAGTTACCCACAGGATGGGTCCAAGGGAGAGACAAGCAAAAAAAGGTGTATAGTAGAAAATTATTTGTGACGTTGACTTTGTTATCATACAGTAATGATGATAAACTACAATTGGTACAGTTCAGACTGTTACTCCAGCACAGTTGAAGAAGAAGAAACAATGCAGGATTTGGTGTTTTAGTACTGAGGATCACTATGCTGAATGCTACCCTGGGTATGCTCCTAATAATTACATTTATTATCATGTTTTCTTGTATTATTATCATGTTTTTTCTTGTATTATTATCATGTTTTCTTGTATTTTGTTGTGCTCCTTGTAAGTAATTATGTGTCTTTGATTACAGGGGTTTGGAAGAAATGGATGCTACTGTAATAGTGATGATGAGCTGACTTTATGAAAATGGATTTGGTGAGTTGGTTTTGTAACTTTTCGTCATTCTCTCTCTTTCTCTCTTCTTCTTCTCTCTCTCTCTCTCTCTTCTCTCTCCTCTCTCCTCTCTCTCTCTCTCTCTCTCTCTCTCTCTCTCTCTCTCTCTCTCTTTCTCTCTCTCTCTCTCTCTCTCTCTCTCCTCTCTCTCTCTCTCTCTCTTCTGATAATGATGAAGAATCCTCTCTCTCTCTCTTCTTCTCTCTCTCTTTCTCTCTCTCTTTCAGGGTAATCGTAGGGGTCTGTGAAAAGATGGGACTTTGATAATGATGAAGACTACGGTAAACATATCAGTCTTCAAGAGAAGCTCTCCAAAGTGATTATACAAGAGATACATATATTCAGTAATAACTCCACATTACATTAAGCAATGGTCTCCATCCTCTACTACATTACATCAAGCATGGTCTCCATCCTCTATTACATTACACTAAGCAATGGTCTCCATCCTCTATTACATTACATCAAGCAATGGTCTCCATCCTCTATTTACATTACATCAAGCAATGGTCTCCATCCTCTATTACATTACATCAAGCAATGGTCTCCATCCTCTACTACATTACACTAAGCAATGGTCTCATCCTCTACTACATTACACTAAGCAATGGTCTCCATCCTCTATACATTACATTAACCAATGGTCTCCATCCTCTATTACATTACATTAAGCAATGGTCTCCATCCTCTATTACATTACATCAAGCAATGGTCTCCATCCTCTATTACATTACATTAAGCAATGGTCTCCATCCTCTTTACATTACATTAAGCATGGGTCTCCATCCTCTATTACATTACATTAAGCAATGGTCTCCATCCTCTACTACATTACACTTAAGCAATGGTCTCCATCCTCTACTACATTACACTAAGCAATGGTCTCCATCCTCTATTACATTACATTAACCAATGGTCTCCATCCTCTATTACATTACATTAAGCAATGGTCTCCATCCTCTATACATTTACATTAACCAATGGTCTCCATCCTCTATTACATTGCATTAAATAATGGTGTCCATCCTCTATTACATTATTATTGTCTATATTAGAGCTGCATTTCAATATGGAGTAAAGATGAAATGATGGACGTAAAACACGTCGTCAAGGGGTTAAAAATGAAAAAGGCCAAAACTGAACAGAGAATGGCAACAGATCAGTCAGGTAGGACTGCAACTATATGTAAAACTCCACCCTAAACCACACCCCACATATTAACTCACTCTAATTTCTCTAGATACTTCAAAAAAGGAAGGCACAAAAATTAGAAAGGTAAGCATAGTTAAAAAAAGACAGTGAAACCTCTTTATAATGGACACTATGAAGCTTTTGGTCCTAGTATAAAGATATACTCAATATAAAGGTTAAAATTATAGCTGATTATACTATTAGTATAGGAGTTAAACAAGACAATGGATATCTTATTAATAGAGTGTCCTTTATAAGAGGATCCACTATAATCATTATATGTATATACAGATGTAATAAAAAATGACTTAAAATATTAAATTTTATGTTCTGTGTTCTCAATTTTAGTGTCAGTAAAAGACTCAAATCTGAATAAATAATAGAACGCAAAGTAAATGTAATGTACTATATTATGTACTGACCTCTATTGTTTGATTAATGTGTAAAATATTTAGTTAATAATTATAAAAGATATATAATTTATCAGCTAAATTTTTAGCAATAGCCAGTCATGATTTATACTTTGTCTGTGAGTCAATACGTGACTAGCTGTAACTATGGAAACCTTATCTTATTTACTTTTGAATTTAAATATACTTAGAAGCAGGAAATCATTTCTTTTAACATACAAAAATATAAAACAATTTATAACTTGCTTTAAAAGTCATCCACAATTAAAACAAATAGCACACTTTATAATATATATATAATACACTCAATAAAGGACAGTATATTATATTCACTTACAATATACTATTATATAGTACCGTACATCATACACAATATACTAATTGTATAATCATTTGGTACTGAGCAGACAACATCATCTATATATATAATATATGTACAATTGTTGTATATAGTTCACATAATAGGTATCTATAAATGAGGTTGCCCGCCATTTATTGGGAGCTGTGCGGACTGAAATAGCTACGCTATCTCCCATCCCATGAAGCACTGTCACAAGTATCTCCTCTTCTTTTTCCCAGAAGTGCCTCTATCTCCTTTCCGAGCTCCCCTTTGGTTGTCTTACATCATCTCGAAGTCGTCCAGCTTGGTCCATCATTTCGAGAAACCACCAGTCAGGTGTATTAATTGGTACTCTATCCTTTGAATTACAGGCACCTAATAAAAGATGTCTGTAGTTGTACACCCCATAGTCCCACCCACTAGCTTGAGATATTATTATTATTACGTTAATTACTCACACAATTAGGGGGACATTCTCAACAATGAGTAGCTATGATTTGTTTACCTCAATATGTTCTTTGCTGGGCAAATTTCTTCATGTTTCTTTCCAGTAAAGACATCTAGTCCAATCAGATGGATCTTAGCATGCCGTGCTTGCCAGGCTGAGCAGTGGACATCTCCATAATTTACATGGAAATCCTTGCAGCATAACATATCCTCCTTACGAAGAGAGGAACACTTCACAGGATGAGTCAATGAAGCTTCGGCGTCACCAAAAGTAAAGTCTATGTCACTCTCCATTGTTGTTATATGTTACTAAGAGAGAAGTCAATGTAAGAGTGACTCTACTGTATAACAACTAATGTTTGTTATATATATTGTAGGAAGTCTATTACTAACATATGTGCAATATTAACAGCTGTGACCTGCAATGCAGATCTATTTATAGTAGCAATTCAAGCTATGAATATCATTACAGTAGTTATAATAGCTTCCTATGAATATTATTTATTAGGTAGTGTAAAATTATATAAAATTTTGCATGGAGATAATGCATGCAATAGTGTCTGAAACTTGATCTGGAATGGAAATCTGAGTCTGTAAAAAGTTTATACTGCAACTAAGTTTAAGTCTCAAAACAGAATGGACGTTTGAGTCTGAGCCTTTAAAAAGCATTAGTCTCAATCTTGATCATCAATCTCTTCTTCTTCCTCAAACTTCCTCTAAAGGGTCTAGTAACTTTTGTATAATTTCTTTACTCATCTTTAGTCTGTCACTCAAATCTTGTATTTCTAATTGATCTTCTTCTGAGCAGAAAGTATTGACCATCAACTGACGTCTTCGAGTTCTTTTATAATCAACCCCAGCCTCATGTCTGATCGCTGGTACCAGAGGTTTGGGGTTATTGAGAAGATTATACATTGTATTGTGGGATCAGAAAAAAACTATTTCATCATAATGTTCTGGAAACAAAAATTCTTTTTCCCGGCAATAACAGCTGGATCAGTTTGAAATAATTTTAGTAAGTGATATATTGTATTGGTTTTTCAGCTGGGTCTTGAAAGAACACTTTGATGACAATTTCAAACTCACCCCAACCTGTTTCTTGGACCTCGTAGGGGGGCTTAGTGATATTATACGATATTGGATTGGGATAACTCTCGTGTAATTTGATTTGGACTTTCTTTATAAATGTAGACATATCTTCACTTTATAGGTCTTAAGAAGCAAGTCCAACGCGTGGGTGTGTCCATCTTCTTCTCTTTTCTTTCCAAATATCCGCGCAATATTTCCATAAATACAGGCTTGACAAGAGTCACGCCTTTTCTTCTAGCATTGCCTTCCAAAGGTTCAGCCATGTTGATAAAAGGTGCGACTTTAATAGTTCAGCCACACCCACTTGGATGTTTACACGTGGGTGTTGCAGCATTCAAATGGCAGAGGAGTCTGAGTTTTTTGAAGGAATTAGAACCCCCTGTAGAGTTTCCATTTCCCTTAAACTTATGATATTCAAAAAGACTTTATGAGAAATCTTTACCAGACCTTGAAAGGAGGAAAACGTTGGGATATTTGAGAGCCCCACTGGAACAGTAAGATATATATTTAAAACAATAATATACGAGTTGGAAATGAGACTAGTCCATTCATAGGTACTTCATATATCCTTCACACTGTAGTTTATCAAATAATGGTCTCATTCCCAAGTCATCTTTGTAAGTATTAAAATGGGAACCTGGGAATGAGGGACATACATTATACATAATGTATTTATTGCAGGGCAAGTCACTAATGCATTATCTGTGGATGTTTAAAATGGCTCACTGATCATATGAGAAGGAACAGAAACAGGAAGAATGGATGCCATATTAGCTGGTGACATAACAGCACTTCCATCTACTGAAGAAGATCAAACAAAGAATGGCCATAACAAGGAAGAGGAGGGGACAGGTAAGGGGTGTGTGCTAAAGATAGTCCAAGTACCATTCATGAATGTCTGTCTTCTAGTTTATCCATTAGTCCCAGATTGGTTTAATGAATATGATCAACGTAAAAGATTTACAAGATGAAGTATTTAAAAAATAAAGGTATTGTTAACAGCTGATATATATATTATAAAATGGTGGTATTATTATCAAATCTGGTATTATTATCAGCTGGTATTATTATCAAAACTGGTATTATTATGGTAATTATTCAGCTGGTATTATTATCAACTGGTATTATTATCAACTGGTATTATTATCAACTGGTATTATTATGGTATTATTATCACTGGTATTATTATCAGCTGGTATTATTATCAACTGGTATTATTATCAGCTGGTATTATTATCAGCTGGTATTATAAATATTATTATCAATGGTATTATTATCAGCTGGTATTATTATCAGTATGGTCAAAGTGGTTTATTGGTATAATATCCATAAAAGTGTTATTTATAGCAAAGTGCTGATAATTTCAGAGGAAAACGACACATGATAGAATTAAAAGATTAAAGTCACAATATGGGAGTACCTCTCTTATTAGACACTAACAATGAAACAAAAGGAAAAGTAATTTGAAATTAGACAATGGTCCATCCATTATAATCAGCTAATTATACAGTTGGTATTTTCATTAATCCCCATTATAATCAACCATTAATTCCATACTTTTTTCTTTTATCTGTCCATACAACAAGGAGTCTATAAAGGATATTTGTTCTTTCCAACTAGAGAATCCTGAAGTTCATGACACAACAGATTCTGATATTGTCTTGGTTGTGAATACCATAGTGATGATGAAAAAAAAACGATAACTATTATCCACACATGATAGGTAAAAGAATCTAATTTAAAATATACATGTAAAATTACTTTCAAAAATTACTATTCTTATTATATTGTCAATAGCTCAGATTCTGACAGTGACAAAGAAGAAGAGGAATATATTTGAAAAAGTTTGTCTACTGTCCTCATTCTCAAACTGTCATGTTTTCATTCCAGAATATTCTATGCTAGTCGGACTCATTCTCAAAACTGTGTCTCAATTTGTACAATGAGATTCAGAAAACACCATATAAGGATATGTCTCTGTTGTTCCTCTTGGATCTCGACAGACTTACTGTCTAAACAAAGTGTTACACGCCTACACATCTTTAACTTTGATGAATGATCGATGTTTAGAGTTTGCAACGAAATAATAAGAAAAATGTGAACATTTGAAGGATAAATGGAATGAAGTATGGATGGATAGACAAATAGAGGATGGATAGATAGGAGCAGCTGTCATTTTATTTTATTTACAACAGCTGGTAAGAAAACAGAAGATGGTTCTCTTAAAAGAAAAAAGACAGAAGAAAAAAAAAGACAAGTGACAGTAATGGCTGTCCATATTATAAATCTATTAATATAGAGACACTTAGAGATATCTCCTTGGTAAGGTAATAGATATGATGTTTATGTTATAATATATACAGGGTGAGATACATGATATTGAACAGCTGGTAACTGTAGGTAGACAGATTATGGGATGTCCTTATTATGCAACACGTTATGCTGTCCCTGCAGCACAAGTAAGTCTATAAGTGGAGATGGATGAATGGATGGATGGATGGGGGTGAGTGGATGTGGATATACAGATAAACAGAGAAATGGATGAATAGTTCAATACAATAGAAGTAATATTAGTTAACAAATTAGAATTGTTTATTTTTCTTTAGGTTTGTTGTGTTACCATATAATACATTACTACATACTCCAACAAGAGAGGCTGTTGTATTAAACTCAAAGATAATATTGTTATAATTGAGAGCACACAATTAAATGGACACTATATCATCAATATATTCAGTACAGATCACTTTAATACATGTAAAATTATATTGTCTATAATGCCATATATTTTATATGTGTGTATAATACATTAGATTGAAGAGAATACATTCACAATTCACAATATAGAGCACGTTATCAGTGAGTTCATACGAACATGGAGTCATCTACCTTGTGAAAGGAAATGTCCATTAATCTATTCTTCTCCATTCATCTATTACTTATATGATCTCTCTCTTCTTTTTTAATATGTCTTTATTATTTCAAACAGATCTCGACTAAAAGCTAAAAATTTAATGTACATTGATCAAATTCTCTACATTCTTACGCATTCCAAAAACTACTACAGACTCATACTCATACCACTCAGACTCAAACCAGTACTACTATTAGAAGCAATCAGAAGATGAAGGTACTTAATATTATATATAGTTAATATTAAATACATATAATACAATACATGTATATTATAGTTAATATTAAATTAATACATATAATAAATTTATATGTTGTATTTACAGAGACAGTGAACTGCTTCGATTTGAATGACTTTTTAATGAGAACTAAAATTGATAATGTTAATATTTTTAAGGTATTTATATTATAACATTATTATTATTATATGATCTATTAGATACTACATTATTGTAAAAGAAGTGAAATAGCAAAGAAGGTAATCTTTAAGTTTGTCTCTTTTATTCTCTTTACTTCAAGACTGTTAGTATTAAATATTGTTATATGTGAGATCACTATATAGTGGACATATTGTACTTGGAAACTATCCTTATTATAGACTATTTACTATTGACAGTTTCCAAAGTATTGAGAGATGCCCTCAATATAGAGGTTAGACAATACTTTGTATGGTATTAATATGGGACTAGAAACAAGTGTCCTTAATAAAGAGCATGTCTTCTATAGAATGCCTTTTATGAGACCTCACTATATACCAGATTAGTTAAGTGTAGTGTATCTAATGTTACTAATGTAGTTTGGTATCATTTGTTTTATTTTTAGTTAAATGGTTTTGCTGAGAGATACTTAGTAGAGGCAGGTCCTCTGGAACTAAGACCACACCCACTCAAAATCCTCCGAGTTACAGGGACAGGTACATATATCAACATTGAGACAAGAAGGGGCAAAGTCTGAAGGAGAAGGTTCAGTGCCAAGATCCTCTGATGATATTTGAACAATTTTTGGGTCTCTTACAAGTGCCTGATAAAGATTGTAGAATAGTTATTAAATGGAGTGGTATGTGGACACAGTTTTAAATACCAAATTCTATTTCTATTTAATCAGGTTCTTCAACCAGTCAAGTCTGAAATACCTGTTATTGAACCCGTCAATCCACTTTAGTAGTATAGTACAAGATACAAGAGCTGTTGTTGTAGCTGGTGGTACAATGGAACCAGTAAGTATCTGTCCATTAGTTCATCATACTATTTATCTATACATCCATCTATTCATTCATCTATATTTGTCCATTCTACTATTCATACATCCATTTATCCAACATGTGTTTGTCCATTTACAATAATATATCTACATGTATTAATACATTCATCCATCATTTATCAAGATGTCTGAATTCAAGGATCAACTATTCACTAAAGCTGGAGTCCCCGCAAGTAGATTTGTAGAGTTTTTCTTGTGGTTAGTACAGTTAACTATGGTAACTTGGTTAGTACATGTAACTATGGTAACTGTATGTTTCTATTTTTTATAAAGGTCATGTGATTAAAGAGGACCATCTACTTCCTTTGTACTCACCAAAGGTCCCAGTGGTCTCAGTTTTGACTTCACTTATCAGAGCAGACAAAATCCTCAAATGGTATTAATACTATAAATAGACACAATATATAATGATGACATCATGACCTTTTAATGAAATATGCAATGAATTTATAAAAGCGTATAGGACTTAATGTAATCACATTTGTAATAATCTCAACTCAACTAATGATTAACAAAATTTGATTTCTACTGATCTCTGATCATACTCAAATACTTGTATTGATCTCTCATGAAATGTTTACATTGACAAAATTTTGATTTCGACTGATCTCTGATCATACTCAAATACTTGTATTGATCTCTCATGAAATGTTTACATTGACAAAATTTTGATTTCTACTGATCTCTGATCATACTCAAATACTTGTATTGATCTCTCATGAAATGTTTACATTGACAAAATTTTGATTTCTACTGATCTGATCATACTCAAATACTTGTAGGAATGATCTCTATAAAATGTTTACATTAACAAAATTTTGATTTCTACTGATCTCTGATTATGTTCTCTAATACTTGTTTTATTGACTACATCAACACAGTATGATTTCTTATTGTAGATCGAAGAACTAGGAAGGACCATTTCTAATCTTTGTACTGTTGTTCCAGGAGGTGTGGTCTGTTTCTTTCCTTCATATGATTATGAACGTTATGTTCTCTCAATATGGGAACAGTCTGGTTTATTACATAAGATTACTAAAAAGAAACAGGTTAGATATAATAAATAATAATAGAATTGTTAGAAATTATAATATTTCAAGAACTTAGTTCTAAATAGTAAAGTATTAAACATTTTAGTTATCTTTTTATTGTGTTCTATTAGATATTCAGAGAACCCAAACTTGCCAGTCAAGTTGAACTAGTATTGTTACAATATGCAAGATGTATTGAGGTTAGTGACATATCTATGTTAATTTACCACACAACACACATTCTTCTCTCTCTCTCTCCCTCCCTCCCTCCCTCCTCTCCCTCCTCTTTCTCTTCCTCTCTCTCTCCCTCTCTCTATCTCTGTCTGTCTGTCTCTCTCTCTCTCTCTAGTTTAATAGTACAAATATTGAAGGAGTAAATTAAAACTGGTGCATTAATGATGTGTGTTGTTGGTGGAAAATTAAGTGAAGGAATAAATTTCTCTGATAATTTAGGACGGTAAGTAATGATGGATGAATGGATTAAAGAATGGACAGATGGTGAAGAAAATGGATGACATAAGAATGGCTGAATAGAGTAATAGATAGATGGACAGACAAAGTGACAAATGGACAGATATATATGGACAACATTATAGAGACTATGGTCTCCTGTTAATAATATATATATCATTGTCTCTTTATATAGTTGTATTGTAATGATTGGGTTACCATATCCTAATATAAAAATCACCTGAATTAACTGAAAAAGATGGACTATCTTCAATCTACACAAGTAAATAAACTTACAACTAAATATGTCTGTATTTAACAGAGTAAACTCTTAATACTAATATAATAATAATAATAATGAATATTAAGTATTTGGATAAATAACTGCTCACTTACTAATATGTGTATACAGCATGTTAATAACACTTTAAAAAGGATGTCAACTATTGACTCTGTCACACTCTGATCCTGAATGAGTTCTAATAACATAGACATCATGTGACATCATGTGATATGTCATATACTGACCATGTGAAGTCACAGACCTAACTTGAGGTACAATGTACTCTTTATAGAGCAAGTACTATCATAATTATTATATTGTATTATATTATGTATATTATAGCTGTTGTATTCTTTTAATATAGCCAATGAATATTACTGGTAAACTCTGGTCAAGTACATTATGAGAATTTATGTATGAAAGCAGTAAATCAGTCAATAGGACGTGCTATACGTCATATTGAAGATTATGCTGTCATTATATTAATAGATCACAGGTACATTGACTAATGGGACAGCTGTTCATTATGTCTATGCATCAACATCTATCTATCTATTCATTTGTCTGTCTGTCTATCTGTCCATCCATCTATCTGTCTGTCCATATATTTATTGGTACATTTACTCATACTGTCATTGTAATCATAAAGTCAGTGATCAAAATTGTTCAAATATAATAACAACCTTTATTTTATTAGATATTCTACTTCCACTGTACACAGTAAACTACCTAGATGGATAGGAAACAATTACAAATTATGTCATCTTTTGGTCAGGCCTTTGGAGCAGTTAGAAAGGTGAGATAAGAGAGAGAGAGAGAGAGATGAGAGAGAGGAGAGAGAGAGAGAGGAGAGAGAGAGAGAGAGAGAGGAAACTACTAACTGTGTAAAACCGTTTCTTGTTTTTTTAGTTCTTTGTATCTCTAAAAGAATACACTCATTATAATTCATCTGTGTATTGTTATATGAGAATAGTGAACTCTTTGTTTTATTATATTAATAGTATTATATTATATAATAGTATTATATTATATTGATAGTATTATAGTTATATTAATAGTATTATATTATATCTATAGTATATATTATATTAATAGTATTATATATCTATAATATTATATATAGTATTATATATATATAGTATTATAGATAGTATATATAGAGAGAATTCTCTATGTACAAAAGATTATAAGAAAAAACAGACTAAGCAAACATGGGGACAATTCATATCAAACTATTCAATTTACATATTTCAATTAATACTATTACATAAGTAGATCTGTCATATTATATTTAATTATATACTATATTGTTGTGACTTCACTTGAATATATTAATAATTGAACTGTTACTTGACAACCAGTGCTACTGACAAAGGAACAGGGAAATCAGTGATTTAAAACTAGTACTGCATGGACTATCTAGGCTATTATATATATATTTTGTAATGTCTTTATCATCATATACCATGGACAACAGAACTATAATAAAAATGGTTCAAGTAATTTATTTTGAATTTTGTCAAGGAACTGAAGAGAGACCAGCTGAAAAATATTCACTATCTTTAACAAATAGCAATTGATCCCCTTACTCTAAAGTATGTTCCTGATGTACATAGATGCCCTAACAGCAAAAACATCTATTACAATGATAATAATATAGACACTAGCTTGATGATGTTCCAAGGAAACAAGAAAGGTCAGTGGTATAAGATAAGGGATAAAATAGCCACTTGCTTCAGCTATTGAAAAGAAATAGAAAAAGAGTTGTCTTGTAGGACTTTTCTTATAGAACTGAGATTCTAATCGTCTGTCCCAATGGAACAGAGTAAACTAAATGTTCACTTAATCCCCCTATTCATATAACGTTTTACTATAGATAGTATAGACTATACACCAACACATGTCCATAACCACATAAACCCCATCCATAAATGTGTAAAAGTAGCAGCTGCAAATAGGGAAAGTGAACAAAATTTTGCTAGTAAAAAACTAAATCTTCTTTACTATAAACTACTAATGATAGGAGATAACTAAACTAGCAAAACTGCTAACTATTAGATACAGTCTACTACTGTTAATAGAAACTAAGTTTATTTAGTAGTAAGTTTAATAGTTGTAATGTTATCAAGAAATCTTCTGATGTTGTAGAACATGGATCAGTACTTTAAGTGGAATTGTTAAAAGTGAGTGTGATTATTAAATAGAACGTGTTATTAAATATAATATTAATTTGTTAAGTGAACTGTGTGTGTGTAGGAAATAAGTGTTTAGGTGATTTGACAAATTATTTGGCTTTAATTAATGGATTTTTTATTACCAGTAGTAATTAGTGGTATTAGACGTAGCGATAATATTTTAATTTATATAGCTACTAACTAGAGGACTATTAATGTACAATTTAGTCTAGTTTGTTTGTTATAACTGTATTTGTAAATATTAGAAATAACAATATTGAAGCTTTTATTATTAATTAATGTAGGGGTTGTCAATTGTCAAGTAGAGAATTTTCTAGAGAAGTGAATTATAAAAATTGTTAACTTTGTTAAAAGGCAAAGAACTGAAAACTAAATTATTTAATTAATAATTAACTTATTTGAATTTGAAATAATTTATTTTTTAGTGTCAAAACATTAACAATAGTACAAAATAACATAATAATTAACAATGGAGATAATTACAATTAATGTACAATTCATTCAAAATATTATTTACAAGATTCTACATTTAATGTTGTAATATGATTATTATTGTTGCAACTAGTTTTTAATTATGCTATTCATTATTTTTCTGTGTATATATTACGAGTGTTCTCTGTCTTGAGTTCAGTTTTTATAGTTCAGTTCTGTTTGTAAAATGTGCTAAAGTTATACAAGTCAAGTAGTGACATTACAATTGTTGTTGTTAACCAATATTAATTTACTAGGCCAATCAGTGAGATATAGATGTTGACTCATTCATATCATACATGATCAAAAAAATAACATTGTTTCTTTTTCATTGTTAACACATTAACAATTCCTACCTATGTATACACAACTATTGATGCCATTTCAGTTGCAGTAGTTAGTTGTACACACTCACACACATTTACATACCAAACATTAAAAATAGTAAATATTACATAATTAAAAAGAGGAAGCCTCCTTATTACCACAAATTAG
This sequence comes from Gigantopelta aegis, assembly GCF_016097555.1. Classification (NCBI taxonomy): domain Eukaryota; kingdom Metazoa; phylum Mollusca; class Gastropoda; order Neomphalida; family Peltospiridae; genus Gigantopelta; species Gigantopelta aegis. The sequence continues at coordinate 7,787 of NW_024533759.1, read as the reverse complement.
CTATCCATAGCAGCCTTACTCAAGAGCACATTAAATGCTATGTGAATATAATATAACATTGTCGTGGGAACATAAATCATTTATCCATTGTCATTTTAGTTGATAGTTAGTTAAAAATTATATATTTTTTTTGTTACAAAAATCATCAAACTTAATAATTAAAGAAGGTAAAATAAAGAAATTTAAGAATTGAAAATACATTAACATTTTAATTGAATATAGAAATATTCTCTTTATACAAAGGTTAGTTGCTATAGCTGTATAAGTTCCTTAAATTTATTGTAAGTATATACCAGAAAGTTTAGATTTTAAAAGACTGTCAACTCATTGGGCTCATTTGTAGAAGTTTCACAATATGGATTAGGTACATAATCCTGTATGGCCACAGGATATAGTGGTACATAGAATTCAATAAGCTATTTATTTATGCTCGTTGTTTGTGTGCTAGTAGACTAATCATAAATCATGGTTTTATTCAAGTAACTATGATTAATCAGATAATTTCTGTACTTTCAGATCTTCAATCTGTTTGAACATGACGGGTTGTCGGATGGTGTGAAGTTTGGGGGGAGATGTTCACGATATCGTGTAATAGTGTTCTAATACGTTCTTGATTATATCATTGGTATCATTTGATGTTGTGTAACTTGCGAAGTATGTTTATAAAGAGCTATATTAAAGTCTTCTAAATTTTGCAGCTCTGATTGCGTAATTAGGCACCAGAATTCCTATAATAAAAACATAGTTGTTACATTATAACACAAACAATAGCTATACATACTCTAACATGCTCAACTAGACTATCAATACCTAATGAAGACACATTAGTGGTACTATAGGTTACTATAACAATAATATATGGAAATAGATAGTCATCATACATGAAGTCAGTGGAGGTACATAACTTTGCTGCTAAACTCTATATAATTATACCACACTTGATCGGCTGATGATCAATTATAGCAAAGATGACATGATAAGTAATATTTTATATCAATAACCAAAGCAGAGTAATATCTAACTGAGGCTTTTGAAACGAGTCAGTAGATTGTCTGCATTTGATGTCAAGTAAGCCAAAAATATTTTGCTTATTACAATAATAATAAATATTTAATATTAATAAAGTAATAACATGTATACTACCTTTCTAGAGGTTGTACATGAATGGATGACTTCTTATACTTTTGTTCTGTTGGAATATCATCTTTTCATTGGCTGTGACTCTAACAAATAAAGATGGTCTTCTCAATATAGATCTCACTACTGCTATATATACTGACAATAATATATAGTATTCTTATATTAAGGTTTTATTGTAAAATTTGGGTGATTATGTCTCTATTAAACTTAATGGAGTGTTGCATTTTATTGCTATGGGTCTTTGACACAGAGTATATTAAAACTAAATATATCAGTTAAAACAATAACATCTACTTACTTTTTCTTGTAAATAGAGACTGTAGAAAACCTAATGGCTTCTCTTTAACCTCTGGTTCTGGTTCTATTGGTATGTCATCTTTTGTTGCTTTTGACAACCTTTCATCTCTGACTCTACTAAAAAAACATTAACTGTTTCATTGTATATCACTACTCTAAATCTATTGATAAATAAAATGAAATTCAGTAAGCACGTCATGTTATATTAAATGTATGCTACAGCAAGGTATAAGAAGCTTTTTATGTCAAATTTATATAAACATTGATGTGATTGCAAATAACCACTTATACAAACCATTATTGACAGAGATTCATTATTAAAATGTTAAAATGTATTATTTATTATGTCATCTTTTTACACCAAAAATTTCATTAAGGGGTTGATAATGTAGTGTACCATTGAAGGCTACATGTAGCTGCATATAATCATATGTATAAATAAACAATACCACAAATTAATCTTTAGTTAGAACTAATGTGTTGACATGTACCTTGAATAAAAGGATTTTAACTCTTTTGATCTCTACTTGTTGCTGTTCTGATGTCTTTCTTCAATAAATGTAACTCAACTAAAGAGAGTATATTTTTTGATATAGTACTTGTAATGTTATATACCTTCTTTATCTCTAAGAATAGATTTTAAATCATCTATCTCCATTGTCTTCTCATTAATTGTTATCTCCTGTACTTCAAGTTTATTCTCAACTTCAAATCATCTTTTTTGTTTGTCTTCTAATATTTCTTGAACAGTTTCTATAAAAATATTTATACCTCAATATTACACATACATTGTATATATAAAAACATGTTTTAATAGACATTAGTCTATATTAATGTTGGACTAATTTGGCAATAAAGTGCTTGCAAATTGGTGTTGAGAGGATAACTTATGTGGATTTATGAATTTCAAATTAAGAAATAATACAATATAATGTGTGGGGTGATGCTACTGACAGATTTGGTTAATAAAATATTATTTATTATGTCCCATCTTTTTTGTATCACCAAAATTTTCATTAAGGGTTGATAATGTAGTGCAGTACTGAAGATGACTTATTTTCACTAGTAAGAGCTACATGATGTTTCTCTTTAGTTGACAATGTTTTTAATTTTAAAGTTAAGACATTATTAAAGCACTGAGACAGACACACAAGGTACTGAACTGTCAGTGAAGATGACTCTGTCCCATGTACATGTCAGTAGTCAAGAGTGTTGCTGCTTAATTCACAATTAAGCAGCAAACACTCAAGCATAAATCATCATGATGTCTGATACAGAATTTTTTGTTTGACTTGTCTTTGTTGTTTATATCAACTGATTAATATTTCTCATTTATTTTACAATGTCATGATATAATAAAACATTAAATGTAGTGTTGTGATATGATATATAATGTAAGTTATGTAATTTAAATATACTTCAATATTTTTGAAACAATGATTACTTGACAATATCCTATTCATATGAAGCTGGAAACATGTGTGTAATAATAGTGACGTCATTTCTTCTATGTCAGCTAACGAACATAGTTAACTCACAGATTCATTACAATATTTTTTCATATCAGCTCAAAGATTACTTGTAATTAGTCTTCTCTCAGTAACAAGACAATAGTAACAAAAACAATATTTAATGTTTAAATCAACAGTCCTTTTGTAGCAGTAATATATTGATACAATATCCTTAGTATATTGTATATATTATAGTATCTTACATGAACTTTCAAATATGGTAGTTACAAAATAGAAGTGGTATAAAATGGATAGTTGCAAGGAGTAGCCACATAGATCTAAGCAGTTAACATAATATTGTATGACAAATGTTTATTTGAAAATATTGTGAATCTACTAGTTTTAGAGTTATTGTGAGAAAAGAGTGAAAAAAGTTGCATCACTCATTCTCACATATATATTACCACAAAAATGATATTATGTTTACTAGTGAAGACAACCATTAGTTGTAGCTTACCAGTGTCACTACATGTTTGTTCTAAAGTCTCAAATTCTCAATATACATGTAACTACATATACCAATAGCATCAGTGTGACCAGTATATATTGTAAATATGTGACCTGATTGGTGAAAAGGACCATTTTTATTAAAATATCTCTGAAAATATGCAGTTGTTGTGTACACAATCAGACATGTTTGCTAAATTATATGTCAGTTTAAAACAATAGGATAAATTGAATGTAAAATATAGTATATGCTACAATGTAAAGATTATTTGATTGAATATAATCAATATATGATTATATATTACAAATATATAATGATTATATGATACAAAAGTGTTTTAAAAAAAGTTTTAGAACTAATAATGATTTTAAAACATGTTCATTTGATAAGTGATCAATTCTATCAGACAACAATGGTAATCAAAACAATATTATGTTTACTTTCAGTTTACATCATGCAAAACTGTATAACCATAATTATATTGATTAAATCAACCAAACAGTTTTTACAGTGTAAACATATATATATATATATATATATATATATATATATATATATGAGTGTATACACACACACACACACACACACATACATACATATAATTATACATGTATACACACATATATATTATATGTATGTTTGTAATGTGAATTATTTATTTAACATTTGAAATGGGAAGTTGTTGTCAGTCAAGATTCTGTTATTCGTCTAGATTTTCACGATCAGCTATTTTTGGTACTTGTCTGGGATGAGCTAATGTACAACTTCATTGTATTTCTGAGATATTATGAGGCTACTATCTACAGTAATGGTCAACAAAGTCAGACACCAAGTAGTGCCAGTAATATTGTCTTTAATATTGGGTATTGTATGCTCTTCTTTTTGTTCTTATTTGTTTGGATTGATAGCTGATGTGTGGACAGGACGTTAAAGATCATTATTACTGGTATCTTTTTTTAGGCTTTTTTGCTTGGATAGACTTTCTGGTGTGGATTTTTATTATGCGCATATTGCCCAATAATCTATCATTTTCTGTAATATATGCAATTACATATCTTTTTGTGCTGTAGTTGGATATACTGGGGTTCGAGCAAACATTATTCAGTTCAATATTGATCAACTTAGTAGGAGAACTAGTCATTATAGATGAACTAATGCTATTATATACTGGCATAGTTTTATTATGCCAGCAACATCCACTGTTTTTCAACTATGTCGATGTTCTTTCCATTTTTTTTCTTCTATTATCATTTACAATAATGGGAGAACAGTATCTCTGGTATTAATAACCTCATTCCTTTTTCAAACACGCTGGCTGGAAACTAATCCTCTCATTATCAATCCTATCAAGTGATTGCTAAAGTACTCAACATGCACAGAAGAAAACAAGGTACCCAGGAATCGTAGTGCCTTGACCTACTGGGAGGAGACTACCCTTCCCCCGACTAGACATAGGTAAGGAGAAATATGGTGGACATTTTACAGACGAGGAAGTAGAAAATGGTGAAGACATTGTTACCGTTTGGTGGATCCTAATGATTTGTATTGGGTTGGACTCATTTGCTTTTGGTGTGATGAAGTCTACTGGAGTATACTGACGTGTGGGTGGTTCCCAATCCTCTTTAAGTTCATTTATTTTAATAATCCTGTTGCTCATTTCAAAGATTTAAACACATTGAAGTTTTATAACTCCAGTTTCTTACTTCTTCTCCATCGTTTTTCTTATTTATACTTGTTACAATAATTAATTCCTAGTATGTTGAAGAGATATAGTGTGAAGGACTAGTCTTTGCTTTGGCAACCACATTGTCCTATGTGGTTTAATATTCAGTACCAGAGGAATCATTTGTCATATTTTATACCTATACTAATTCCTCAGGTAATTTTTGGATGTTACTTTATGCTCTGGTTGTTCCAGCATCTTTGGAAGGTTCACATAGCACAACTCTAATTAACTGAAATAAATAGGGAAAAATGGTTGGGAATGCTAAATTTAAAAAAAATAAACACAAAATTTTCCCATAATAAATTAATAAATTGTTAAAAATTAATAAATAATAAAATATTGCCCACCTCACCTTATACATACACAGTCAAAATAAAAATAAATAAATAAAAATCAATTAAACTATACTAAAAATTATAAAAGTAATCATAAGCAAATAAATAATAAAAAAAATTCTATGTAATTCATCATGAATAATATATAATATTAAATAAATGATTATATATGAAATAATAATACAAAAATATTAATAATAATTTCAAAGAAAATATAAAAAATTTAATTTCTATGCGACCTGATACATATTGTCTTAAAATATAATCATAATTGCGTATAGATTTGTTGTGTCAACAATAGATTGTTGTAATATTTAACCACATTATGTATATAATCTTTGTGATGACACATTTAAAAATTATTGATGATAGTCGTTAAGTTTTGATTAAAAATTACAAGATTGAATAATTTTTCATGTAACCTAATAACACACTGGACAAAAATACACTACGACATACTCTATAAACTAACAACAACCAGTAATAAATTAAAATAGCATGGCACATGGTTTATAAGCCCATTAATGCCGTCTTACTCCATTACAGTCTAACTACATGTACTGGATAAAATTCTAAAGTTTAAAAGATAACTTACATATTTTTTACAAATCATAAGATTAAAAATATAGTAGAACCCATGACCAAAAAACAATAATTAAATATTTTATTCTTACTATCCTAGCGTACTAAATAGCATTACTGACAATGGAAATGATAATTTAAATATAAAAAAAATCTGATATAGTTATTATTATACAATAAAAAAAATCCTTTAAATTTAATTATTATATAAATTTTATGATAAATTAAAAAGGGCAAAATAAAGTGATAAACAATTGTCATAAAACAGAACATAACTTAACATATTTTAAGTACCTCCTACTTAATATCCAAATATCATTTATTTTAGTGATTTTGTCTCATAAGTATAACAACTGCACCTGTATTTTTAACCTTCCATAAAAATTTTCTAAATAATAGAACAAAATAAAAAAGAAAAAAGTAACAATATCTCACAATGTTATACTAAACGTGGAATTATACAATTCAAGAACTAGGCAAAACACTTATCACCACAAGACACCATGTCACTTTGTTAATATCGTGCCTGATTAACAATGGTCCAAATACATGAATTGTATAACTATAAAAAAAATGGCAGCCTAATGTCATAAAAAGAACAATTAGACCCGATTTTATAATGTTAATTAACATATAAAATATAAAGTTTCTTTATTGGAAATGTTTTATTTGAAATTAATTCATTTATTATCACAGTTATTGAATATGCAATTTGTATTTGTGAGTTATGAAACCAACAGTCATCCATTTTAATGGAAAATAGTTACAATTAAACACATGCATTCCATTTTGAATGCGATCAAAATTGGAAACTTCCTTAAAAAAACTTGGATTGTGATCAAAAGCCATTTAATAAACACATATAATTTTAGGAGTCATTTTGATTATTAAAATTTATTCTCAATAAGTCCTTTGGGCCATGGTTAAGATATCAAATTTTTATTTTATGTAATTAATGGTAGAAAATATACAACAACTAGTATATAAATAGTTGTGGAAGGAAACCCTTTCCTTTGCATTTATAAATTCTTGAAAATTGTTACCCAACAAGCAATGAAACTGAATTTAAGCCTGTTTTTCCATAATACCTTAAATAAATTTAACAAAACTTGGACGCATTAAATTGTTAGCTTTATGACAGAGATCAATAGATATGAGATATTTGATAGTTGAATTTTTTAGAGCATCTTTAAATCATAATCAAGCAAAAGTTCTATCAATGCAAAAAAGGTTGGGTGTTAAGAACCAATGAGTAAACGGGTTTTCAGTAATAAATTTCACATAGAGTTGTTTGTTGTGAAATTGATCATTTGGAGGATGGCTACAAGCAGTAAACTTTACATATATACATTGTAATTTAATTATTTTTAAAAAATTAAATTTAATGCAGCTTACTTGGAATTCTTTTATATCTATATTTTTGGCTTTCTCCCATTTGTACTTTTGTTTAACGAAATGATTTTATCTTTCTCTTCATGAAGAGTTGTGAAAATATCCCTTAATTTTTAATCTCTTGTTTTGTCAGTAGTCCCACAAATCACAATATGAGTGTACATTTTAGTAGTTATATAAAATTCTCTTTTTTTTTTTTGGGACAGTAGTTTTTGAGGTCTTATGTTTTCTTTGTCAATCGCCTCATTGCTCTATGTTATGACCAAATAAAAGTTATAAGAACATGAAACCTTTTGTTTTCAAAGTGGTTCCCAAGTTTTTTGACTTGAAGTGGAGAATTTTAAGGAAATCTCTCA
>NW_024533758.1:0-33739 GCF_016097555.1 Gigantopelta aegis | reverse complement strand
TTTACTATACAACTAATGTTGAAAGCAAATTTTAATTTATTATGTGCATCAAAATCAACATTTGTTTGGGGAGTAATTGGTTTTAGGATTAATAAGGACACAGGGACATGGCCCAAAAATTTTACCACAATTTGGGTGGTTATTTAACTTTTACTTCTTTAGTTAAGAAAACACTTTTTAGCAATAACGCCCCCCGTTTGTTATTGCATAATTTATAACAAAAGACTTTGGATCTTTTTTACCATTTTATTGTTACTTATAGTCCCCCAAATAATTAATTGAACGTTTCCCCAATAGTATTGTTTAATAATTTAATGGTTATTGATGATCAATTATATTATTACACTTCACATTCCATGTGACTAAAGAACTTGTTAATTAAATTTTGGTAACAACTTTAACTCAATAAATTAGGTGTATTTATGGCTATTTGTTCAACAATTTGCTTTTAATAACAAGTCAACATACTATAGCAGATTATTGACTTTGGCCAATGTACAACATACAGTTCTTCTCTCTTTGAAGATGCCCATAGCAAAGTGGAATGTTAGTGTTTCATGACAACCTCATGCATTTATACAGAGTAGCAGCCAAATTATTCCTCTTGATTAGTTGACTGTATGATGGTAGGGAATGAATAGTATGTTTAAGAGTTACTTTGAGTTGTGGTCCTCCTCAGGAAAAAAAGTGGTTGTGGCTTAATAAGGTGTACCTTTTCTGCCATCAAGGCAGTCTTTTGGCCCTCAACACCTTTAAGTGTGTGTGTACGTATTTTTACTGATTTTATCATAGTCAGGCATGAAGGAACAGTAATCTAAAGCTGTGTGTGTACATATAATTAAACAAAAGTAGCAAGTAGACAATACATTTAATGTTTTTATTGAGGGTTATATGAATTTTTTACTAATATGAGTTAAATAGCAGATTAAATACATGATAAGGTATACATATAACGAATACTAGATTAAACACACCACGTTGACATAAGATCGTATTTGTAAACTATTACACAGTGAGCTGTTAGGTCATAATACTGTTATTAAGGTATTTTACACATTTGATAGTAATCAGGTCTCTCTCAATACAAAAAGTTATACATGGACCATTAACTTTAGTTAGATTGGTATTACTGGTATCAATTTTTTATCTCATCATTGATCTCATTGCTAAATAGTGATCTAGTACTATCATATCAATGATAGAACATTAGTTTCTCATCAAACAATTGTTTTTCGAGTAATAGTTGCACTTGTGTAATAGCTCTTTTTAAAAAATAGAATGTCTCAAGTTCTCCACATGTACATTTGTTTGTGTGGTCAACCTGATGACCTGTTTGATGTCATCATTTGTGGAGGTAAGGCATGGCGCCTGTCTGTCTGACGAGGGTACATGATCTGAGGTCTCCAACTGTTCCCATGTTGTCCTCTCCTCAAAAATTTAATCCTGCTAACGAACTTTCGAAGGTCATTGATAATGGTGGTTGACATTAAAACATGGCAGAAATCTGCGGATACATTATCCATCTTAAGTCACTACGTATTCGATGAACACCATCATTCCATGGACCTAGGTTGTCACTTGAGCCTTTCTCAGTATGCTTGGGAGGATTGTGGCATGATACGAGATCCTCGTTGACAGCAGGCTCAAAGAAACTGATCTTAGCAGTTAGTAATCATTTGATACATTTTTGTGGTATTGAGTGGTCCATTGTTTGATTTAATGATATTCCACGAAGGTTTGTGGTTTGTTTACATCAGGTCATTAATCGACCCACACTGTGTGGAGGACTATACGTATATATTTCTTTTTTATTGCTTTATGAGTAGCATATGTGGCAATGATATTCATAGTTTAGTAATGGAATTTACTGGGTCTGCTGACAAGGTAACATTCCTTTGTCAGCGCCCTCTCCCCAATGAGTCTGAGTGGTTAAAGCATATAGCGTTTTGATTGTCACATGACTTTATAGTGTGTTACTGACTGCCTTAACCGGCCAAATGTAATACTCATGTACTCCATCTTTAGTTAGGCGTTTGAGTGTAGTTAGCCGATTTATGGTAGGTTTCATATGGTGTTGTATTAATGCTGGAACATGTTAGATAAAAAACTATGAGATAGGTCACTAAAGTAATAGGTGAAGCTGTAAAATCTTCTTTTCTTTGTATTGGTCATAAAGAAGCCATGTTATATCCAGAGCCCTTCAACACACTTTTGGGTCTATTACATTTTTTATTACTATCCTCAACAATCTGTTTTTGCCTGAGGGAGAGTCCTGACCTCACCCAGTTTAGCCTAAAGGCTTTGTGATACACCATTAATGCTATCATTAACGTAGTGTTTTGTGAGGGAGTGATGGGCCGTCATAAAATACATTGTCACTCTAATTAAAAGCATATCCTTCAGTGATATTTAGAGAAAAATTTGGTAGAATAGGCTAGCAGCATTACACTTTGAAATAATTATAGCATTGCATATACATATAACAATCTACTACTTCCTACATTATTACCTATTCAACTTCGAATAGCAACTCTATCTGTCTATTATAAAAAAATAGTTTACATTGAGAACATAACCGTCTTCATAGTGACATTGTATAGTTCTCTTCCCACCTATTGCATGTTACAAATGTGGGGAAAACTGAGACATCAAGTTAAACTTTTAGTATATATTACACCATTCCATTTAGGCTTCTACTCAAAACCTGATGTACCGTAGTTGTTATTCATTGCTCCACTCTACACAAAGAGTGATGGTGTTCGAGTGGGTGTTAATACCATGTTACTGTAAATGTCAGAATGTTAAACAATGCTTTGAAGCTTCCCTTCAAAAACATGCATATTTACTATAGTTCTGGTTAAAAGCATAATGGTTTTCCAATTGACATTATGTAGAACCACACATGATGTTAGAGTAGTTTATTTTCATCTTGTATTAAATGTGTGTTGACTTACTAATGGTTTGTTTTGTTGCAGCTGTGTGTTTATCTTGGTGAGGTCATTTCACGAATGACTCGTCGCCAGCAAACCTCAAACTCTCCGACCTCAAGAGCGCCCATTAAAACCAGTAGGGCAATGAGAGAGTGGATCAAAGGAAGCAAATGAAGAAGTAGCAATAACTAACAAAACAGAAACAGAAGAATTGAGTCTCGAAAAGAAAAACATTACTGCCACAAAGAAATCCGGTAAATTTATTAACTTTTAAAGTTATGTTAATGATGTTAGGATAATCATTAACTTACTATTACAATAAATAATGCATGTCTAGAAATCACAGTTGAACTGATCTGTGATCCAATTAACATGATGATTGACAAACACCAGTTTTGTGACTGCATGGGCTTATAATTGCATAGCCAGTGAACTATAGCGACCACCAAGCTTTAACTTCCATCAACCCACTTGTCATAGTGTGTCACATAGGCAAGATAGACAGTTGTATGTAATATCTTAGTTATAGCAGGTATTTGAAACTAAGATCATTAATGTCATCAATTACATATCACTTTGTATAAAGTCTCATTACCTCTCTTTGGCTATCATTTATATGATGAGTTTTGTTGTAAGAACTGTATGGGTTCTGTTACGCTCAAATGTGATTATTAGCTGATCTCGTTCTCTCTCCAGGAATAAATATATGACATTTAGGAGTCATTGTGATTTGCAATTATAGTTATTACTTTTTTTAAAGAATTGCTCATTGATAACTATTTGAATAAATGATGAAACACGTGTGATCTGACTGGCTATCCCTAATCCCAGCTGTTGCCTGTTTTCTTAGAAGCAGACAGCCCTGGGTGGAGCCTAGAATATGTCAAGCATAAGGCTCTAAGCAAGCGAGCAAAGTATGTGAAATACATTATTAGTTAAAATACCAATATTTATCATTATGCATCTAATAGTAATAGTAGACACTGTATGGTATTTCTTTGTACCAAAAGGAAGTGTTTCGTGTTGTTAAAATTGTAGCCAAGGTTATAAAAGTAAAAAATTGCTACTAAAGAGCTTTGCTGATTTTCAATACAAACAGATGTGTTATTGTGTTAAGAAAATAAAAATTAGTTTGTAATAATTGTTATATTGAATAAAAAGTCATTTACAAAATATCACCCTCAAGTAATACACCCCCTTTTCAGAAGCTGTAAACAAAACTACAATTCAATTATTGTTTAGTCTCAATGTATTTGACAAAACATTAATTGTACATTCTTGTTTGATGATGAATGATCCTAGTATATTTTAGATGGCATCTTAACAGCTTTAAAATGGAGATATCGAGAGATGGTTGTAATATCATCTTGAAAGATTATCTCTTCACTCTCAACTTTGCATGGTACATATTATCTGATTATAACTATTATAATCTCTAAAAGTTGTTTACCAAGCATTCTCATTCATTTTAATTAAGATTCACAATTGAGTGAATAGTTATATATTGTTGACTTATTATTAGTATCATTACCAAACTGAACTGTGGTGAGTAGAAGTTGGTAATTGGCCATCTAAACAAGCACTCAATTCCCACTTGCTTCCCCTCATAAAGTTCTCAGTCACCCACACTGCAGCAGAAGGTGATTGGGGCTTGGTGCTAGGATTCTGAGTTTGCTATTATCTACAAAGACTTTTGGCTTCTTGTTTTTAGTCAGATGGAATGAATAGATTAGAATGATGGAGGAGATACTATTAGAATAATAGCGAACCACTGGAATGACGAGGTGTACAGTCCAGTTATTGTTAAGGCTTGGATAATGACAGAAATTAACAAAGCAGAGGCGGTGCTCTGAAGTGGAGACTAGCCAAGTTTATGCAAGGGTGGAGCTGTTGCTACATTCTAGCCCCAAATGGGTGGTTGTTCTCCAAGGCTAGGCTTTGCTATAAGACTATTCTTGTTGTTCACCTGGTCCTATGACTAGTTAGGTCAGTTAAGGGTAAAACCAACTCCAAAAACTGTGAATATTGGGAATAAATTAGCCTTAATCCCTCCTATTGTTCTTATGTTGGAGGTCAGAGTTGATAAAGGCAAACTGTTACATTGGGGGGCGATTCTACCCTTTTAGTCAGCATCGCTAAGGGAAACTCCAATTGTTTAATTGTTACGGTCTAAGAGGGTGGTTCCTAAAAATATAGTATTGTGGCTGGCTGTCACTCCTTGAGGTAAAGCGGTGTACAATAGAGCAAGCACATAGGAGGGTTTGTGGAATTGCTGTGCAAGAAGCTGACCTCAAATCACATTGAAATAAAATCAGTGAAAAGGAGTTACTTGTAATGGTATGTTATGTGAGTACTCTAGTAGTGTTGTGTGAGCAGGAATAGAGGAAGTATCTTTATCATGGCATGCTTAACAATGTCAGCTATGCAATCTCAGACGTAATAGTTTCGGCAGCACAAAGGCTGATAAATCAAAGCCCCGTGCGTGCCTTCAAGCCATAACTGGGTGGAATGCATAGCTTAACATTTATATTGAATGCATTGGGGAGAAGGAGAGAGATATAAGCGAGAGTTTCAGTTCACAGTCAAACCCAAACTCATTTTTTTCTGTGTGCTTTTGCTCCACACATGCAGTGTTTGTCCTTCGCGAGAAAACATCATGAAGGCTACCAGCTCACAGCAGCCAATGGCCATTCCTTACAACCGCCTACGGGACTCAGGTCAAGAACAAGTCGCTTGTGTATGTGGATGTTTGCAGCAAAGTGGCAACATCGAGCGCTAGCTCGATTCTTATGGAGTTTCCAGCATGTGAAAACAATTCAGAAGAATGAAAGCGTCCTCAAAGTAAGCGTTGATTGCCTTCCATCAGGGAAACTTTCAAGACATTATATTCGTATTATCGAAACAAACAACTTTTCTCCTAGAGTCCCACGAAAATGCAAAACAATTATGGTTGCAAGCGCACTATATTGAAAGTGAGCGACTTCGAGGAAAAACCACTTGAGTGTTAGGAAAAATACCGTATTAGACGTAAATTTCCCACTACCACGTACGATTTTGGGATGGTGAGGGGAAACAAGTTACTGCTTCAAAGAGAAATCTCGTGTAGTCTTGAGACAATGGTACACAAGAATCCCTTATCTTCCCTAGAGACAAAAGCGAAAATGGGCTGAACAAACTGGATTGAAAACAACCCAAGTCAGCAATTGGTTTAAGGAATCGAGAGGACAGCGAGACCAGAGCTGCTGAGGGGAAAAAGGTAAAAAATTGTTTTTTAAACAAATCTTAATCTTTTCTCTTATCATCAAAATCAAATTGGAAAATTATTTATGGAATACCCATAAAATAATTTTGGTTCAAATGAAATCCTTTATCTCTATGTAAGAGTTCCTTAAAACGTTCTGGAAGAATGTTTTATTAGTTATTGCAAGTGTAGCCTAGTAATGATGGTAAGATAATATGTCAGTCGGTTTGTATTTGTAAGCAAAGATCTCACTTGACAGCTTTACCTTAGTAACTTGATTCTACTCCACTCAAAGTTTACATGTAGTATATTTTTGATGGTGTACGATATCATTAAAATGTAATGAAAAATCTATCATAGCCGCTAGGTGTGGTGGGGCGGGGGGGGGGGGGGGGGGGGGGGTGTGGTGGGGGGGGGGGGGGGGGGGGGGGGGGGGGGGGGGGGGGGGGGGGGGGGGGGGGGGGGGGGGGGGGGGGGGGGGGGGGGGGGGGGGGGGGGGGGGGGGGGGGGGGGGGGGGGGGGGGGGGGGGGGGGGGGGGTTTTATTGGTTGATTTACTCTCACTACACATCAAAGGGGAATGGTCATGATCTGAAGTGGGTTGCTAGAGTAACTAAAAACTATTGCTTGAAAGCCATCTGATCTGGTTATAATTAGAAAAAAGGGGGGGGGGGGGGGGGGGAAAAATAACAACCTACAATATCTAACCTTAACTGTATACTATCTTGTTTGTCGTACTTGATCCCCGAAGTTCAAACAAGAATACCATTGATGGTACTCTTCATCATCAACTAGCTCATGGTTCCTGGATTTACATTCACAAAAGAAGTATCTCTGTCACTAGTGAGCCTAAACTCTTCCTGATGATACAATTCCTCATTCTAATGTCTCAAGTAAAGAAGAAATAGCTACACCAGGACCCAAGTGGTGACTTCCCTAGCCCTAGTGCCAGCCCGGGTCAGGGGGGGGGGGAGTCTTCTTTCCCAAAAGATATCTGAAGTTTATGATTCAACCAAAGAATCTTTTTCATAACCAATAACCTGGACACAGAAGCACAAACATGTTGCTGTCTCAATCCTGGGTGGACAAGTTTCTTTCCTGAAACAACACAAACATATCCAATCCTCCATCACCAGGGAAGCTCAGAGGATACTTGGTTCTTTATGCAAGTTCTACAATATTCCTACTTCATACAAACACTTCATTTTCAAATCCTCCAGACCTGTGATGCTAATGCTGTGTAAGTCCAAGTTATTGAGTACTTGACCAGACTGCTGGAAGGGTTACACTTGGCCTACAACTCCTAATGGTGTTGGTATAGTACCTTTAGTATGACACCCACAGCTGCAGGGACCATGTACCAATTATCAAGCAAGACTTACCCAACAGATGGCAGCCTCTCGTGCAACGTATCCCAATATTTTAAGGACAAGCAGCTTACATTACCTCATTACTATGTCTTGATGTCATCGATCAACTATGCTGACCCGAATATCAACTAGAAATATTCAACAAGTAATGCATTCTTCTTCTCATTCTTTGGTTCTTTTGCCGCCACTACAAGGATGTGTACTCAACTATACTACTACTACTTTAGGCTGAGAACCATTTTTTGTCTTACACAGACTTTCTTTCTCCCTGATCATCATTTCTTCCTTTATAATAGAGCAATCAAACAAACCTTATTAGTTTTGGCAATTTTTTAATACAACAGAGAGGAATTTTTTTACCAACTCATTAGATATTATACTCCAGAATTACAATACTTGGACAGTATTATTTGTCAAACATTATGTTTCTATTGATTGTATCAGTAAATTGTGTGTAAGTTTTTTTTAATTTTAATATTAAATTTGTTCCTATACACGATTATATATATCAATATACTGGGGGAATTTAAAATATTTCACATTGCCATAGTTATAATTATTATCACTATTATTCATTTAATTTTTGATCAATTCTAAATACAATTGCAGTAGTATAATCTCTAAATTCACTCAATGGTAGTAATTCTTAGTTTCATGAGCTTACGCGCAAAACATAGGCTTGTTACATGATGAAGCACAGCGTTTTATTTTGGTTGGTGGCTATAAACAGAACCATGTGTCCTTGAATGCTTTATAATTAATTAGGGACTATAGCAACATGTACTACTAGCAGAACACTATGGCTCCAACATCAATCCAGCAAGTTGTAGCAATAAATGTCTCTCAAAAATAAAATTAAAGAAAGAATGAAAAGCAATAATTTGAACGTTTTTTGAGTATCTCTAAAATTAGCTTCCGTGCGTCTATGATTGGTAAATCTTGTAGTCCATGAAGTTGGCATTGTTTAGTCTCTTTTCGATAATCATTGAATAAAATCAAATAATTTTTGTTTTATGATCAGTGGAAGGAAGAGGGTGAAGCTGGGCATGGGTTCTGCATATTTGTGTTCACGGATGTAAGAGCAATATTAGGATGACAATGCCCACAAGCATGAAGATGTGATTGTAAAGTTCTTTCTATAATTAAAGATGCGCTATGAATTTCACCAAGGATCTATCTAACAAATATCCAATAGCAGCTAATACTGTGGCCTTTACAGGATGTACACTGTGACTGCTTTTTAACATTTCAAACGATGAACTAAGCAATTGCAGTGACTTTCGTTTTGTTTCCTAAACAATGCCATATTATACCTAAATTAAAAAATGGTTGTAGCTTTCATCAAATTTTGGTGACTAAGCACTACATTGTAGACAAAGACACTTTTCAAATGAATGCTTTGCCTTTGCTAGCTCTCAAAATCTCAAGTATTAGTTCATAGATTGTTAACAGGAGTTGTATATTGGATGTTGCTTCAGTTGAGGCCTAAACCCACCTTGGACTTGTTGGTAAGTATTAATTACTTATCCATAGTAAACAGCACTCCTGTTCAAAGTAATCCAGTGTCATGGTAATACACATGCAATATCAGCTTGGGTGAAGAGAATCTACAATGACAGACAAACTAATAAAAAACATATCATTTCTTACTAGGGGCATACAATAGCAGTGTCTACATAGAGATGGGTATTAACAGAAGTAATATATGAAAACAATCTGCAATGACACAATTTAGCCAAAAGTTTCTTTTCTACTTGACAAGCTTGTGTGCCTGAAGGTCTTGCATTGGGGATTTGTCATATGTTGTGTGCCTTCCCTTAAAATAGAATGAATATGCTTCAAAGCATAACATTGACAACACAATGAGTTTAATTTAATCATATCACTAAAACCTTAAATTTAATGAATGATCATACTATCTAACTGATGATGATCTTTGGGATATACATTTAGTTGTATACTTAAAAGTTCTATTTAATGAAGTTGTACTAGATGCCTAAATAGCCTAACTCATGACATGCTTTATCCAGAGCAATTCAAGTGTTTAGCAATATCTAAATGAGGCTCATTAGGTATATGAACAGAGGAAAAGGGCTCTTACTTGGGGTGATCAGTAAAAAGTATTCTCCTTTATTGGTATAAAAGTTTACAAGATCCCTTGCAAGTTACCTTCTATTCTAGTGAATACAAAACAATATTACTGACATTGTAGAGAGATAGGAAACATCATGATTGTCAGTGTAAAATCTTACCTGAGAATATTACTAATTGTGTCTGAGTGTGAAGTAGTATGCATACGATGATCTTGGCATGCATATGGAAGTAGAAATGTTACTGACTTTGTCAAAAGTTCACAAGCTTCACCTATATCCAAGTAGGTGGAGCCAAGAAAGGCAATAGCCCACACCTACCAAAAAGGTAATCTGATAATGACATTGTACAAAATGCTACATGGATAAATTGGTTATATACAATACTAATGTACATGCATGTTGATTTGTCGAGTCCTCAATTATTCAATTATCATTATACCTCTTAAAGCAGTTACATACGATGTATAAAATAGATTGAAATACCTCCTTCTAATATTACACAGTATGGCATAATAACCACCAAACCTGATTCATTAATTGTCTTACCGAAATGAAGGGGTCCTTGAGTGCTCTCAACAAGTGCTCTTTTGTGTACTGCTCATTGTGTGCATTTCAGTCTTGTATTAATGAGTGTTATCAGTTACATATACTAAGATTAAAGCACTGAGTAAAATAAACAATGGGTCCTTTGACACAAGTAGTGTATATCACTGGTCAACCTGGGCTTGGATAAACTCAATTAGCAAGAGAGTTTGGGTCCGAGTATTATTCCAAAAGAAGAAGGGTTATATATTTTGAAACTTGTTTTATGCATCCCCTTAATGTTAGCTCACAATCTGTCTCTTACATTATTTAACTTAGCTATGGAATTAGGATGTAGTGCTGAAATCAAGTCTTTAGAAAGTCACTCACAGATATCACTGAATTATATATACTCTGTTAGACATGCACATGTATGTGTGTGGGTGCGTATTCTGTACTTATGATATACTAATACATTATAATATCCTCTTTTTAGGTTATTTCAGGTGAGATACAAAGTCTAGATATCCTTTCTTCAGCTGTTAAAAAGCAATTGTATAAATGACACAGGTTGGATGCTAATACTTGATAGCCCTCAGTGGACAGGCTACAACAGTCACCTCACCAGACCTTTTTCTTACAGTATCATAGTTCAATATATACAATATATAATATATACATAACCAGAGTGTTCCTTTTGTATGAAAATTTTACTGGCATATATTTTATAGATATACCTTATGTATAGATTTGATGTCTCCACGAAATGTCTATAATGTGATGTCACAATGACAAAACCATGTCCCCATTCTCATCTCTAGTTGTGGCCAGAAATAGGACCAGTTGATGGTGTAAGTCCATATGAAGCAGCGACACTTAACACTCCTGGCTCTAAGAAACATTTAATACATTTATTTTAGTTTTTCACATAACCAATGTACTACAAATACCATCTTAGCCGTCATTAAACTCACTCAACCTTTATTATTAATTTTATAGATTACTTATAACTACTAATTAATAATATATATACACACCATAACCATTTTATTCCATTGTTTGTATGCATAATAGAAACACCACTATAGAAAATTATCATCAAGCCAATCTTAGGGAAATTTGTGATTATATTTTAAACAGGTATGAGAAGATCTTGAAATGCTATCTATTCACTACTATTTTCTAAAACATCCCTGACATAATTAGAGAGATATAGGTGTGCTCATTGAACTATGATACTGTAAAAAAGGTCTGGTGAGGTGACTGTTGTAGCCTGTCCACTGAGGCTATCAGTATTAGCATCCAACCTGGTCATTTATACAATTGCTTTTAACAGCTAAGAAAGGATATCTAGACTTTGTATCTCACCTGAAATACCTAAAAAGAGGATATTATTGTATTAGTATATCATAAGTTACAGAATACGCACACCACATACATGTGCATGTCTAACAGTATATATAATTCATGATATCTGTGAGACTTTCTAAAGACTTGATTTCAGCACTACATCCTAATTCCATAGCTAATTAAATTAATGTAAGAGAAGATTGTGAGCTAACATTAAGGGGTGCATAAAACAAGTTTCAAAATATATAACCCTTCTTCTTTTGGAAATACTGCGGACCAACAAACTCTCTGCTAATTGAGTTTTTATCCAAGCCAGGTTGACCAGTGATATACACTACTTGTGTCAAAGGACCATTGTTTATTTTACTCAGTGCTTTAATCTTAGTAATATGTACTGATAACACTCATTAATACAAGACTGAAATGCATGAGATGGTTTAGGAGACAACAACAGTACACTTCAATCTACATAGAGGTTTTAGTATACTGAACATAATGCACCACCACCTCCTGTGATAGCAATTACAGTCGAGTGCTAGTATTTCAAGTACACCTTGAAACCCCAAATTGACGTAGATTTATTAACAATAAATTTAAATGTCTGATATCACATTGCGTATGTCTCCAAGTCCATTCATAAAATCCAGTCCCTGAGAACGAACTGCTCCATTTCTGAAAACCACACCCCACATGATCTGCAACACAGAGATACTTTTAAAATGGCCCCCTCCCGTCTGATTCCATTGTCTACCGTTTCAGGTAAGCACAGACAGCTCCAACTAATCATGATACAACGTAAACATTGTCAGGTGTTTTGTGATTTTTATGTATTGTTATAGATCAGGTTATGGCATTTTTATAAACTTTAAGAGTAGGTATAACATACTAACTCATGAAAGTTAGTGTTGTAAGAAATTATGAGTGTTCTCTAAAATCTTTCTTGTTACTTTTTATTGTTTCATAGTAATGTTTATTTTCAATAGGATTATTCAAAATGGCAAAGGCTGATAGTGACAGCAGCTCATCTTAGTTATAAAAAGAATGATATTGAACCTTATAACTATCAACCTCCTGAGCAGCACTACAGACTTTGGGTAATTGATAACAGTCTTTTTTTATTGAAGTTGTCTGATTTTCTTATTAGATGTTGAGATATTCCCATGAAAATGGATGTTAAAACATGATAGTAATTTTTATGAAGTTGCTTTCATTCTTGTATTAACATGAGCTTAAATACTTACTTGGAAATTGTTACTGGACTAAGTATCAGTTTTATCAATGAGGGTTCATTTACCAATACTATAAACAAGAAATCTTGTAAACATGACTACTTCCTTGTATATAATAGGTACCCATTATGTTTCCTTGTATGGCAACTTGTGAAAAGGACAGAAGAATAATACAGTTGTTTCATGCCAACTATCCACTTTTTATAGTATTGTATACAGCTATCATTGAAGTATATAATACATACATAGAAAGTCTATGTATGTACTAAGTAGAGTCTCTCCACTTTGAATTATTATTTTGTTCAAATAACAGGTTTTCTTTCTTGGAGTAGGAATGCTGCTATATGTGCTGGAGTTAGTGCTACTCTGTCATATTTTAGATGACCAAACATCAATACCCCAAGTAGTCAGTTTTGGTAATGTTCCTGCGTAATTACTGTATAATATTTAACACTTTTTCAAGGATTTATGGACTTAGGGCTAATTTTTATGACTATTGGCTCATTACATCATATTACATCATCATTTATACTACGTGGACACATGAAGATTTCTAGACTTGGTTTGTTATGGATCGTGGTATATACATCATCCCTTTGGTTTTCGTATTGTGTGTAAACAAAGTCTAGTATCAAGGAACAGTTTACATTGTTGAAAGGTCGCTTTTATTTGATCATATGAATGTCCATGAACTATTTTATATCAATTTTATAATTTTGTTTCCAATATTTGTTGTAAGACATGTTTTTTTGTTTAGTTTTTAATTCTCCTTTGATAATTATTTTATTTCACGACACAACTTTGTTTGATCAAAGAACACATAACTTCATTTTTTTACCTCAATGCAGACTGGGCAGAAGAACTTAGTTGTTGTAGACATGCATGCTGTAATAAATTTACTTAAATTATAGAATTTGTAGTTCTACAGTTTTTATCCCCCCCCCGCCTTCATAGCAGATTTTATAGAAACAAACAAACAGTCATGTAACCATCCTGTTTATTAATTAATAATGATAATAAATACAACGACCATTCAGTCTCGTACACTTTACAAACACACATTGACAGTATCCCCCGACCATTCTCCATTGGATTGGCATGTTCTGTAAGGATTTCCATTGAGATGGTAACCATGCTGACAAATAACCGTTGTAGCATGATCCTGGGCGTTTGACCTGATATTACTGTGTGTCCATTGATGACTGGAGAAGGATGTGGACAGTCCCCCCCCGGTGTATTTGATCTGTAAAAAGATCTACACATTATACATAACATGTCAGTGTATATTGACTGATAAAACAGTATATTAAACATACCATGAACATATACCTATATAGTCCTGTTCCACTTTGTTGTTTTCTTCATCAGTTACTTGACAGAGGTAATCCCCAGCCATGAATGGCCTCCTTCATTCCATGGATTGGTTGTAGAAGGAGCTATTGACTTTTATTGCCTTCATGAAAATGACTATATCCTATTGAAAATATTTAATGGATGAAAAGCAAAGACCCAGTACTTGTATAAACATACTTACTAATCAATGTTCAATAATGTTATTACAATAATGAAAGTAGCAGAACTATATGGTACTTTCTATTATTATAATACATATTACATGCTGATTAACAATAATACTGTATGTTCCATCATGCTGTGTGATAACTAAATCTCAGATAAGCTGAAGCCGCAATAAGTTGTTTGAAAATGATAGTGTTTTGCTTTAAAACACATGCAGCTAGGGATGTTATGGTAATAGTATGTATTACCTGACCTTAGTGACATCCCACTTGTGGTCCAGAGTTTTGATTATAGGAGAAACAACACCCAGTTGTACTTTGGCAAGCTAAATATACAGGATTATTGTACTATAGTGCCAGTGGTCTGCAAATGAACCCACTGTTTGGTGATAGGATGTCTCACATATGAACTTTGATCTTGGTCTTGAAACTAAAAAAAAGACATGTAAGATTTACTCGCACTATTTAATGTGTTTGTAGTAACAGTCATAACATATATATAGATTACTCTAATGTCCAGATTAACGTGGATTCATTTATATTATAATGTCCCCTATTAACATAATTATTACTATGATACAGTTTAATATAACCATCACCATATAGCTTTTTAAACACAAAATGCTCTTCTGGTGAAGGAAGAAAAAAGAAGGTCTTACTTTATAATTGTATTATAGTACTTACAAGAATCATTGTAATGCCATACCTTTTAAACATAATGTACTTTCTCCATTCCATTGCCCATATTCCATACATCTTCTAATCACACTTCCATGTAAAAGTAACCTCTGTTACACATATAAACAGCAATAGTTCCTTCATTAATACCCTCCTAAAGAGCTATAAGATTATTACTCTAGATACCAGTCGGCCATGTTCTGGTACAGGAGGAGGAGGACATACATGATAACAAGATATGCCTATAAATGGAACGTGAAATTTACCGACTGGCTGCATACATCACACTTACTAATCCAATGTGTTAAAGATTTAATCCCCAGCTCCCATCATCCTGGCATCGAAGAGTGGTGTTACCCATCTGCAATATATCCATCACTGCAACTTAGTTGTAGTATATACCCAGCAGGATAGTGAATGCTGTTGGGTGTTATCTTTAGTGTGTAGTGTTTTTGGGAAATCTTTATGGAACATGAAGCTATATGAAGACAAATGAGAGTTATAATGCACTATATTAGTTTCTCTAATGTATATTGTCCATAACATCTTACCTGTACATTTTGGTACTGTACTACTCCATTCACCAGTAGTGGTGCATTCTATAACATCAGAAATTCCTTCTCATTTGATGAAAACCACATTGCAGCAATATTGTACCTGAGACCCAATTGGTAAAGACTCCTTCTGTAATAACACAACAATTAACAAAACACAACATGTTACATAAAAAGATAGGCATTAGAATGATGGGGTATAAATTGCTAAAATACACAACTAACATTTACTAGAGCAGTTCTGTCAGCTTACTGATATATAGGCTGACCCCAGTCCACTGCCAGTAGAGTCTTTATCACTGAAGGCAGTCTCACCTCCAGGATATGTATGGCACACATGTGAGAATTAGGACCAGGCTCAGGAGGATAAGAACAAGACACAGCTAAATATAAAAAAGAGGAAGTTGTTATTGTATGAAAAGTTTTTATGTCATCTAAACTTAATGCTACATTTTAGTACAAACTTTGAATGATGCATTTTGATATCAGACATTAATTCAGTTATAACTCTAGTTTTGGTATTGACCTTCAAATGATTATGAATATTAGTATTTATATTTTTTCTCTAATGGATGTTAGTTTATTATTAGTTGTGGTTACTCATTTCATTTTGTTATAATTCCAGTATTGATGCAACAAAATACAGCAGTTCTCTTGCAATTCAGTGAACTTTCAAAGAACATGCTTTCCATTCTCATTATATGGTTAGTAATCATACAAACAATAACAAGTGATGAGGTAATATTACAGAGTTTTGTAGCTTTAATTCCAACCTTAGAGGCAAATATAGTATGTGTTGATTTTTATGTACCTTTACAGATTGGTGGTTGATGACTCCCATTGTCCAGATGATAGACATGTTGTGGCTAAAGTGCCCTCCCTTTGGTAGCCATGATCACATTTCAAAAAAAGCAATTATCATCACAGTTAGTGCTATGACCAATGTCTGAATGATGTGGCCATTAAGGGTGGAGTCAAAGATGACAAGCCTTCCCTATAATACAGGAATAAGAGCACCAATGTTAATCTGTATTGATGGTATAACTGATATAGCAATATTTAACACTACGATCATTGGAAACGAGTTGTAATTTTATAAAATAACATATTATACTTCATGTACTTTGACATGTTGGTTGGATGTTATTCCAATTACCATCTTCTATACATCTCAGTGTACTTGGTCCCTTCATGTCATAACAAGAGTGACACGATACATTAGCTATACCACAAAATCCAGTGTGTGTGATAATAACTTACCATTATCACTGAAAACAGAGGACATTCGTTGTCATGATTCAGTGCTAGATGAAGGAACAAAGATTCCACTAATTATATATGATACTGACAATTTGTCTACATTCACAAGTTTTGGAAAAGGATGTGACCATGTTCCATCTTGTCCACAATAAGTATCAGAAACACCCAATAACCGGTAACCTGGGTAGCAGCGAAATCGCAACCCGAGTACCACAAAAGTATAAATTTCCAAGAGGGAAGATTTGTCCATTTGGAACTAACTTGGAAGCAAACACGTGACCCCTAATCAAGAAGAAATAATGAAATAATGAGAAAACAAGGAATTTTTGGCTTAGTAACTTAAGTTTTCTTGAGCTATAATATATACAGGTATTGTTAACTTACATTCACAGGATGGAGAACACCGTCCCAGTGTCCACCTTGTGTACAAATCAAATTAGCACTACCTCCTACCAATCTTCGGCACTCTTGACATTTGATTGTAATTCTGTCACCATAAGTAAAATTTCTTCGAGGAGGGTTTTCAGGAGTGGTGGTGGGAATTGATACTGTCCTCGATAACAGGTGATGGACAGTTAGCAGCTAAAGGAATCATGATATATACAGGATTTTTAGTATATTATTAACATAGACCCCAAAGCATGTATATGTTTTATGTGGCAAATGATGTGTTATCTTATTTAATCTTTCAAATAATAAGCATAAAATGACTTACAAACACAAAAAGGGACATGATTACTCCAGTGACCATTCGTCATACATACTGCCATGTCAGAACCTAATAGCACAAAAACCGTCCATACAATAAACGAACTACAATAAAACAACGAACAAACTTCAATAAATACCAGTTGTATTGACAAGGCAAACGTTGCCCTATTAATAATTACATGTGTTTGGTTGCAAGTAGATTATGTTGATAGATACATTTAAAAGTACCTCTGATCCACATGAACTGGATGACTGGATAATATGACCATATTTTTGGTGGGAGATAGCAAAGGACAGTGAACCACTATGACAACATAGATGATGCTATTACATATAACACACTATTTAATCATATATATCATCACATTACAAGTGTTGACCATTAATAGCCTGGACTTACATTGACATATGGGCAAAGGTCCTGACCAAAGACCATCGTTGTTGCACGTCCTCATTAAAAGATGTGTTCCACTAGATTTGCTGAGTTGATAACATGTCTTACATGTATACACAGCAGTTGAATTATATGAAGTTTCAGAATATTCTACAAGCAAGTTACCCCCAGCAGGAGGTGGGCCACAATCAATAGCTAAGTAAATGATATTGTTGATATATAAATAGTGAACAAACCAAACTATGCCAATATGTTTTACAACTGACATAATAAAATTAATTATAACAATTATGAAACTATTTGGGGGATTGGGCACATTAATTAGCTAGGATGCTTTCAAAAATCATATTGGATACATGCATATTTAGGTAAGTTACAATTAATACCTTCACAGTTTGGTAATAAATCAGACCACGTTCCCATCTTCCTGACAGGTCAAGAGACCTTGACCCGTAAATGGTACCCACTGTCACAAGAAAACCAACATCCCATATCGTATGTGCTTCCTTGACAGTCATTGGGATGAGATATCCCATGGAGAGGTGTGGATAAAGATGGACAGGTAACAGCTAATAAAGTAGAGACAAAGGAAAATGAAAGCATTTGTACATGTTTAACAAGTGACTTGCAATCAGGATAACTAATGACAACACCACTCATAAGGCAGAATCTGTAAAGGTATTCAGGTAGATATATTTCATATGATTATGTAGGTTTTACACTTGCTACTTTAGAGAGCAGTTTCATTGTTGTTACCATTTATTATTATTCTATGCAACTGTGTAGGCAAAACAAACCGTGTACATTTACTTAGTTGCTAGGGTGGGGGCTGTGTGATGTATTCAAGCAAAGGGCATCACATGACTACAAACACCTTTATAGGGTTGTTGATATTCAACCTTTTATACGAGTTTTAAAGTATAAATAAATTGAAGATTCTCACTCACAACAGCACCAATTATATTGAAGTCCTGTGATATAAGGATCTTATCTTAACAAACACTTACGTTCACACATGGCTCCATCTCTAGGTACCCATTCTCCTCTTTGCCTATCACAAACTGCAATTCCAGTTCCCTCAAGTCTGTATCCACGTTCACAGCAAAATTGGACATGACCATTGATACACTTGGGAGACCACATATATATCCATTCACTGGAGGTGTGAGGTAGAGTAGGGCATCCTTTTAGGTTCATCAGTCGTTCTAGTAAGAAAACAAAATTTTATGGTTTCAATATATATAGAATGTGGTCTTAAATATCTCTTCTACTTGTTCTTGTCTCATGGTCTTTAGTATCCATGCACGATACATACATAAATTAGTATAGTAGCCTGGCATAGCTGAATGTTCACAAAAAAGGCCAAAAGAAAATATACCACACAATTGCCACTCACATACAATCTTTTACAGTACCATCAGTTTCACTGAAAATACGAGGTATCTGAAACTACTAGGGAACTACATAGTTAATATAACATGGATCTCTGCCTGAGATGGCCATGAAGTTGTTTTTAAAGTCATTTAATTCCTTAATTACAGAGGCATTCACATTGCTATACATTTTAGCTCCAGCACAAAATAGACCAGTTATGTCTTCACCAGTTACAGCAGAACAAATCTCTTCAGACCACAAACTCAAGTATACATCTTGCAATTTTTAGCATCTATATAGAATATTGTACAGTCTTTCCCCAACCAGGAACTTAAAACACTGTAGCTTGGGATTTCGAAGTGTTTGCTCCTTTTGATTGCCACTCTGCTAATTAATAACATAGGAACTATTGCCTTTGAAGTAAGATGGACTAGGGCAAGGTTATGATGATGATAAATGGATTATTTGTGGATGAAGGAAGATGTGGGTCTGCTCCAATCCGTTCCACATGGTGTTTTTGGGATAATTTCATGTCGTATATCACTGTGATATAGACCAATATCAGCTACTACAGAGGCATTTTCTCCCACAATTAAACATGATGCTGCTGTTAGTACCCACTCCCTATCCACTAGTGATCCTTCACATGTTTTCATTATAGACAACTGCCAGTACAACTGATCCAAGTAAACTACCCCCATCTTCTTCTCTCCTATAGGAGCTACTTGAGCTCTCACATCATCAGTAGTAAAACTAAAACAGCTTCCTTAGAATCCAAAAGAATTGCCCTAGTAACTAAGTAGCAAAATAAAACCAGACAGCAATAATAGCCATATTTTTAGTTCTAATGTGATGAACATATGATTCTGTTTCATTTAATGACCCTGTTAGTCATAACATTAAAAAATGATGCATTGTCCTTTTAAAATACTGTGTTATCAGAGTAGCCTCTATTATAACTAGCCAGTCCAGATCAAAACATTAGAACAATTTCATGATTGTAGGAGACATAGAATTTAATGCTAATTTTAAGAAAACACACATGGGAACAGGCCATACTCAAATATGATGAGTGTAGCTAAAATCATGGGCATGAAATTTTTTGAAATACACTTATGTTATACATAAAGTAATATGAAAGAACAAAGAGATAACAATAAGAACAAAAACAATGTCATCATATACATTACTAAATTATCCATTTGCAATTACTATTTAGAAAGACTACAGTTATATCTTTAACAATAGTAGTTAACGTTTTAGCCATTAGTGTCCATATTACTACCATTTGAGGTGGGAGCAGATAGTGAGAGAGTAAAAGACTTGACAATCACTGATTTTCAAATTTCACTACATATATATATATATATATATAAATATGTTTATATATATTATAATAATAATAATCTACATGGATATTTTTTAAAATTTTCATAACAACATAACACTAAATAAAGTGATAGAAGCCATAACTCCATTGTGTCTGTCTATTGTTTATGTAAACCTTTGTTTTAAGTGTAAGGAAGATCACAATGACTTCATAGAAACGGGTAAGAAAAACTGTATAACAAAAAAGTAAACTAAAGTGAATGACAATATGGTCCTTACCAACAAAATCCAAAGATAAACCAATAAAGGTCACATGACCAGCTATCTATAGCAGATAATGATAAAGTGATACTAGCAGATAGGTGAGTGTGCAAATAGCTAAAGAGTTAAGGAAACATGGTTACGACTAGTAACAAGTGTTTGTCATTCCATACCTAATGTCCATAATTAGAATAACAGTAGACGCTTTATATTTATAAGTTAATATATTTAATCGGTTTACAACACAATATTATAGCCATTCTGTAAGTCAATGGAATTACTTTTGCTAGATATTTTTTATTGTAAGTCTGTTTGCCATATTTTTTATGTGTGTCCTCATAGTCTAATTAGAGTGAGTCTACTTACAAGAAGGATACAAAACATATTAGTGGTATGGAGAGACATAGACAGACCACTTAGTAACCTCCTAGTTCCACTATTAAGCACAGCAGAGATAAGCTAAGCCCACAATTAATCTGAAGAGAATTCAAACAATTACTAAGAATGATCACATAATCTATCTTACTGTGTATCTTTTGTACTATACTGGCTGGAGTTAATATCAACGTAATTTGCAATACATGCTAGAATGTTGGATTCCTAAAGATATAATAATTGAATTGAGAGTATTTTAATGTCATTGACTCACCCTTGACCAAAAACAGCATCACAGTGATAACCAAATGTGCCGTCAATGATAGAAAACGACAAGGAATGATGGAGTGGTTGACAGCCATTTATGAGACGAACCACACCCCTAAATTAACTATGGCTTCCAGAGCAGGCAAACATATTTTACTTACTGGACCTCCAGGTAGTTCATTCTTATTGTGTAGAATATTTGCTTGTTGCTTTCCTGTATGATTAAAGAGTTCAGCGTTATTTAATAAAAACAAATTTCTATTCCTACAATAGTATCGGAAAGACACACTGGTTCAGTCTGTCTGGCCATAGTTTACAAGAAGGGAATACAAACAGGAGATTTTATACTGAAGAAATAAGACAGGGTCCAGGAGAGGAAGAACTGGATTTGATGTGGTAACATTAGATGGAAAGCGTGCTCCCATTAGCTCGACTTAATGGGTATGTGAAAGCTAGAGACAACACATTTCCTTTAAGATGTTCAATGAATGTATGTTGATCCACAAGACCCTTGTTTAGATAATATAAAGTAAGTTAACACATAACTTAAAGATAAAATGCTTCTGAAAACTCTTGACTTTGCAAAGGTCCATTGAGGTGGACATCTTGTACATTATCAGTGTTGAAATTATATGAAATAACTGAAGTCTGTTTATATCTGTATGCTAGGTTTAGAGAACAATAAATATTTGGAAATCACAGAGAAATCATTTGAAATTTGTACATAAGTCTGCCTCATGTCAGACTTTTGACTACTATGATCTGCACAAACAAGTAACTTTTTTAGTTTATCATTCATTACCTTTACTCAGTGAACAGGGTATGCCTGTTTGTGGGCCGATATAAAGTGGACATTGGTTCTTTTGAGAGGACAGTATTACAGTTATGTCATCAAAGAATGCTGTAATAGTGCTTGATGAGATTGGTAAGATGGAATTACTTAGTCATTCGTTTTGTACTGCTGTGAGAAAAGTATTTGAACAAGAGGGAGTCATTATACTGGCAACAGTACCAATTTCGAAGGGGAAACCCCTACAATTAGTAGATGAAATTAGATCAGATCAAGATTGCATTTTATATGAGGTATGGTTTTACCATTGATACTACACATAAAATGATATTGTTTTATCAGGTAACTATTGGCAACAAGAGACTCATTGAACTCTGAAATAACAAAGCATATTAACAAATGTATAACATAGAATAATAATTAAAGCTCATGTTACATAAAACGTAGTAATAATTTACAAGTCATCATCTCTGATACAAAGCTGGGTTGATAAGGTATCTTCTTTCTGTGCTGGACCGAACTAAACCCTACATAATGATTATAGAGATCAATAAACTATATAGATAGGTTGTACATTTAGGGTTTAAATGACTCGGACAAAGTATAAAATTAGTTATATACTACCTTGCTTTTAGTGGCTGTCTTGCTTTAGTTGTAGAAGTGTGACTGGAACCATTTGTAGGTTTTTTTTTGATGAAGGGAAGTACTTTCTTCTTGAGTTTCTATACTAGGTTCTGAACCCTATGATAAACAGTTGAAATCAAATCACATGACTAGTCATGTAACTAACTTCAGATGAATTTGAATCAGTGCGTGGAAGAGGTGTATGTTTGTTGTATCATTATGAAGGTCTTCACCTGGTGGCTGAGATGATGCCAGATTTAATGGAGGGAGAGACACAACTGGTCGTTTACTGTGTGATAACTCACCAGGCTAAAGTAAAATAAGAGTTTCATTGTTTTGCTTTGAAAATTCTCTATATATAATGTACTTGTAGTCCATATTCTCAACCAACAATATCTTAAGTTATGGCAGATTGAGCTTAATGTTGTTTAGTAAGGCATTAGTAAGGGAATGTCCTCAAATGTCCTAATTGTTTATGAGGTAGTAAACTGTTTTAGGATGTAGGGATTTATTTAGATTTGTCTATGTGGGAGATATAATTGCACCTATGTTAACATTAACACACGGTCAGTTATCACTCACTAACTTTTGCGAACATCTTTCTTAGAATTTCTTAAGATATATTCTGTCTACTGCCTGGTTTGATACACTGAGATAAAAGGATAGTGGCAACACCACGTACTGTGACCCCAAGTAAACTTAAGACGAGAATATTCAAATTCAAATGAAAAGGAAATGCTCATGGCTCTCTCTCTAGAATAACAAATTATATGAACCTGATTATTAATATGGTAAAGCATATAGTTATTAAGAAGTTAGTTTAATTGTCAATATACTAGACAAACTTACTAATACTCCATTTTCCAGCATCTCAACTTAGAATACCATAAGTAGTCTCTTGACCTTCTATATGTGCAATAATCTCTTTACCACCAAATAAGAGCTGATCCAGACTTAATTCATCAAATTTAAGACATACATAATTTATAAACCATATGTTGACTGCTGGGATAATAACTCTACTAACATAAGAGGAGAGAGAAAGGGAGAGAAGGTATGTGAAAGACAGAAGGATGAAAAATCACATCCATTCTAAGGACGAACAGGATCTTTGGTGATACATAATAGAAATGTTTGGATAAGACAAAGGAATTCCTAAATCCCATTTAGATCGAGACTGTCATAATGTCCCACCCTCTATATGTGATGTTATCTAAAAAAATGGAGTCTGGAAAAAATGTGAAGTGATTCACATTTTGTGTCTAACAAAATGCCTAAAGACAAAACAGATGGAAGCTATTTGTTATTGTTGTGTCAGCATTCTATAAAAAGGAAATATCTTAGTTGGTTAGTAATACATTATGTATATAAAATGTAATGGCATGGGTTCAATGTATAAACTTTACTACATATTATGTGTCATCAGACCATTTCTCCTGGAATGGGTGTGTGACATGAATTCAGATGAAACATGATCATGTTGTAAATGGTACAACATACTTCACTTCTCTTTCCCAGCTTTCTTTAAAACAGACAATTTTTGTTTCACCTCTTCTGTAATGACACTCTCCTCCTGTTCAATGTCAGCTATACATTCAATATACAACAATATCAGTGATTGGAATTTGCCAGCAAGGAACTGATAAAATTTGGATCGAAAAAGAAAGAAACTGTTCAAAAAGAACCATTCAAATTTAGTGCTAAATTATGTCAGTGCAAACTCTTAAGTCCCTCTTAAAATATTATGTTTGTTACATTCATTATTATTTGGCATTATAATCCTTTTAAGTATGATTGTTTTCTGTATATTGCCTTGCATTTTTAAAATAAATGTAAATAATACAGAAATGGACATACAAGCATGTCTACAAGGTCTAAAGTTACATTGATTTTAATGTTCTTACATCGTTTGATAGCTAATCTAAATTTGTAATGACAGCTGCGGTTCCCAGCTAACATAGTTAAATATGGAGACGTCAAATCAGTTAGTACATGCAAATCTAAGCATAAGAAAAGTGGTTGTATTAATGTACACAGGTCATCTATGTGTAGTCTGTAGATGTTCAATGAATTTATAGTACAGTTGTGTGACCTATATGCCACCTCAATTAATTATGCTGGCTGTTTAAATTCTTACTCTTGCCCACGATGGAGTTCATACTATTAGGAGAGTATTCAAGAAACATGCAAAATAGTATGTTAAATGTTTGGTATTCCTATAGCTTTGCAAGTATCCTAACAAGAAAACATTGGCATATTACATAAAATGGATCATGATTAAATGACGTACTTCTAAAACAAAGCAAGTTCTGAATCATGTGAACATGTCACCATCCTTGCTCTTCTCGTGACAAAGTATATTTCCAAGTCTAACAGATGTGTCTGCTATACCATGGAGTCTAATGAGAACCAATAAAAAGTCATGAATACATAATGGTTATGATCCGACACATCTCATTTTACTAATAGCAATAGCATGAAAAAAAAAGATACTTACAAGCTGTGTGGTCAGCCGTTAATCCAAACAAATAGCTACTGCTTCCAATATCTCTGTTTGCATTGCTTTTTTACTACAAAATAGTTTAAAAGTTACAAATCATATAATGATGGTCTATACATATGTTAGTATATATATAATACATGTGTATTATTATAACCAATGATAATATCCTATCATTTTGTTTCAAACACACTTTTTAAGATTTTATATAATGAACTCACAACAATTGAACATAACGTTCTAAGAGCTTTGTATTAGTTGCATTGAGCATCAGATATTTTGAATATTTTCTATGGGAAATCAACTATTTTTGAGGTATCCAAAACTTGCTTTGACCTACATAAACATCATCAATAGAATATGAACTCACACAAGCAAGTTATCTTGCCTCCATTATGAAGACTTAACAACTGGCTATATCCAATGATCCATGATATACACCATTTTATAAAGTTGAAGACCTGAATAAATTTTATTAGATACATTTTACAGAAGTAATATTATATTAAATATGTTACAAACCTTGAAACTAGCTCCTTTGCTGTCAGTAGCATCTGAAAATAGTAGGAATGTTGAATGTGCATCTTTTCATCTATCAGGGGCCACACCCACTATTATACGGTTCACTGCCCTTTATAATACACCCTCTTTTAAATACTGACTGGATGAAGGCTGTCTCCTCGTTTATTTAGAAACACATGTTCTTTTCTTTTTGGTTGAAAATTTGAGATTTGATTGACAGTTTCTTTATTCAAGAGAAGACGTTGTATTTAAGCAAGTCAACGAATATGGTAAGATAAGTGATTTAAATTTGTTTTAGATTTTGATGGTGAATATAGGGTGCCCATAAAACTGAAGAAGCAAAAGGGTTTGGGCAAAGAAAAGTTAATCAAAATAGGCCTATTCCCTCAGTGGATTAGAATGAGAACTAATAATCATATAAGGTATGTAGTATGCTATTATAAAATGGAATTGTTTATCTTGTTATTAATCTAGATATAAGGCTAAAAAGAAGACAATGGCGTGTACTAAACTGGGCTTGTAAAACTGACAAGTGGCTACAAATTAATTGCATTATTACTTGTGCAATTTATCAATGCTACTTTTCAATGAAAAGCTATATACATCTTATTTAACAGTAGATGATTGGACTTTTTCGAGGGTAACGCCCACAATCCGTTTTCAATATGGCAGATTAGATGAGTTCTTTGCTAAGAAAGGAAAGAAAAAGAAAAGGACACAAAAGCTACTGTCAAAGTTACAAGAAAGTGAGACAACCCCTAGCAAATCAGAGCGAAGAACCAACAACTCTACCTGTAGTATCCCCTGAGGTACTCATACATGTGACTCAGTTACAAGAAGAATAATGTCAACAATTTGTTACAGGATTCTGAGTGGAGAGAAAGCACCATACTAGGGTTGAAATCAACCCTGATGATCTACAAGAGTGAATCTATTGAAAGATGAGTAAAGTTTTCTGTTATAATATGAACATTAATACAGTATAGTTATAATAATTATATTAATGTATATCACGCCCCCTATATTGGGAATATCAACTTTGGAAAATTTCCTGATTTTAGTGGTGTGACCATAAGTTAGTAAGAAACAAAAGCTATTTCTAGAGGAGACATAGCTTTTTATGTTTTTATAATATGAAAGAATCTATAGTTTTCAGATGAAGCAACCATTTTTAACAAATGTCTTGTGGAAATGTGTTAAGCCAGGGAGCACGAATTCATCATTTAGTTATACACACAAATATCTTACCCTAAGACTATTAGTCTATTAATATTATTAATAAAATTTAATTTTGGTGAATTTATTTGATTTTGCCAAATTGCCAAAGTAAATTTTGTTAATATTTCCTGTTGTAATGTCTATATGTATAATTGTAATATCTTAAAGTACAAAAAGTGTGTGTGCATGATTTAAAGCACCAACCTAATAAATAGTCAATGTGTTTATAATGAGTAATGCTTAATGACTTAATATTTAGTTTGTTTCCGTTAATGATGGAAATAGCAATAAATAAAGAATAATGGTTGTAATTATAAAATTCTACTCTAAATGGTGACATGTTAAAAATTAAAAAAAAAAAAATTAAACTAAGGAGTTTACAAGAAGCTTATTCTATTGAAGCTAAAAAAAACCCTCCTCTTTGCTTATTGGTCATTATAGAGACTCTAAAAGACAAAACAGATTACTGAGTTGTGAGTAAATAAAACAATCTTCATCAAACACCTTCATTTAATACAAGTTAAGATATTAGAGAGTCCACATCGCTACAAACTTTAGACCATTATTTTCCTGGCTATCCTATCAAACCTGTATCTGGATAGTTGTAATCTGATTGGACAATTTAGATTTTTAATCAATTGTAACCTTTGCTGGACACTTTTTTCATGCACTACTAATTTGGAGGATCTAGCTTGATTGACTACCAGACGTTATAGTATAGTAGCATTAAAATTAGGAAAGTGTCTCTTGCTTTAAGTACAAATTATCATATCATTTGTCTTAGTGTTTACCAGGAGTAAATAATGAAAAAGAAGGGAAAGAGAAGAAGCATGGATCTCTTACACATTTACTATTTAGAATGTTGGAATAGGGCTCTCTTAGGGTTTTGTTCATAATATTTAGACCTAGTCCATCTATGAAGTAGGACACAATTTACTGATATGGTAGTATAGCAAAGCTACCTCAAGCCGTATCCCCAAACAAATAACGTGAACAAACAGTTACATTATTAAACAAGTCATCTTCTTGTGTGATCGTGCCTATAATGACAATATTAATACGAATTAAAATTATTGATTTAAATCTAGTAATAAAACTTATGTTCAATCTAGTGTAATAATTAGTTGTGTAGAAGGGTATACTCTCCTTTCCTGTCCTGTCTTTTCTTATATGTACTCAAAAACAGCCAAATTGTACTCTTTTTTTAATTGTTTTGTGAAGCTTAGCACATTAATACACAATATACTTTATTGTAGCATTTTAAAGTAGTATGGAATTCATATATAGCATCTTTTATAATTGACATTGTTTCATGAAGTGTCTTGCAAGCAGCTAGCATTATGAACCCTTTCCTTATGTTATTCATGACTGTTTCAATAGTCCCTGGAATGAGTTTTAGTTGCTTTCTTAATCTTACTGCCTTATTTCATGATATTCTCTACTGGTAGAAAGAACAGCTGCTATAATTACTTGGGAGTTTTGTCCTCTTACTAGATACTATCACTACAATATTAATCTGTCATGTAATTAAATCATTGAAAGAACAGGAAACTGATGCCATCTATGTAATCTAAAGGTAGTGACTATATGTTCTGACAGGAAATCATATTTTTTAGTTAATGTTTTAGAGTTTTAGTGGGTGGGATCAGTTTAATATGCAACAAAGTTATGCACTTTCTGCCAATAAGCAGGAGTGCTTAATCAAAAATTGCTTCCAGTTTATATTTGTTAACAATAAAAGAAAAAGGAATTAAAAAAATGGAAAGAAGGAATAATGATCTCAGGACAATGCCCAAATGGAAAATTGAAACAGGTTTGGGGAGGACTACAAAATCTATACAAAAACTCTACATAAACAGATAAGTTTTTGATCTTTCACAGTTCTTGACTGAGTATTTAATATTCTTTTCTCGTGCTTACTTTCTAAACAAGCAATAAAGGAATTAAAATGATAGCTACTTATGTAGGATTTTTGTACCTTGATTCATTTCTTGTTCATCGCTGCATCTTTGCTCAAAATGTTTATTGATTAATATGTAATGTCCTCAATCTTAATTTTGTTGTTGTAACGCTGCACGTCATTTTGTTACTTTAAGTGAAACTCACGTCAAATGGATGGCTACAGTTGACAATATGTTTTTCACTGTGTGTATATACCAATTATCAATTGTGTCCTAGCAAAATAACCTAATAATATATATAACTGAAATTAAAATCCAATTAGTAATCATTGATATAGGGATTCTATGAATAATCAGCTGATAAAAAAAGTATCAACTGAAGACACATTAAAATGTAAAGCATGCACAGACATCTATATAAATTACTGCTCCTTCTGCAGAAGACACTAAAATAATGACAAAAACTTCAGTGACATCACCATGGCACCTTTATCATCATCTCAACCTGAAGAATGTAAGTTGCTCTAAGTACTCACCACACACACACACACCACAACATCCCATTATTAGTTGTTAATTATGAATAATGTTGATTAATTATTATTGAATTTTTTTTTTGAAGCCCAAGCGTCAAATGCCTGTTACCAGTTTACCTGGTACCTTCTAAAGGAGCATACAAACCTCCTGGCTTACGAAAGGAAAAATAATCCCAAAAGCACCTCCTGATATCACTAGTACTTCAAGCCTTCCTAGTCTGCAGGTGTCAATGAAAAGGTAAATTATTATTATCTTCACGCATTATTAAGAATAGACTTACAACCTTGAGTTGACTGTTAATTAAGTTACCATGATCTGATTAGCATAAAAGACTAACGAGATTAACCATATATATGTATTATTGTTAGTATCAGCTAAAACCATATCTAGTACAACATTAAGCTCAGTTAACATTACTGATGTTTTGTTTATTTTACTATTGTATAGAGAAGAATCAAAACCCTGCCCACATTATGGACATAGGTGTACACCGAATTGCACTGGACGCGAATAAATTCAGTGCCGTCAAACAGAGTTAAAGCTTCGCAAACCCCTAGGTGTGTTAGTTAAATCAAACCCACTATTTGCATTGTGTGTGTGTTGTACTGTATCAAATCTATAAATATATATGTAATTAAAGCTTTGAATTAGTTATGTACCGTTTGAATAGTTAATGTTATGTTATTAAATTAGATCAATTTTTCTTTTTTGTTGCATAATAAATAAGATTTGTATTAGTGACGACTATTACGGACTGTAGTAGTTAAACTTCGGACGGGACCGGCTACATGGCTAATGTAATTATGCAGTACCTTAGCTCAACAACTGATTGTTTAGTGACCATCAAAGACAACATTAGAGGGGCATTACATTGAGGCTATAATTGTAGTTGACTTGTGCCATAAGATTCTGCTACGATTAAAACCAAGTAAAGGTTCGGTAACTGTAATTGCACACCCTTTTCATATATTTCAAGTTTTTTTCAGCCTCTAGACTTGTTATTGATTTTAGTAAACCTTATATTACTGGTACTATGATATAGTTCTTGTCTTTAGGCGTTGCAAGGTCTGGCAACATAAAGTTTTAGATTTAGACTGTTTAGACTGCCTAAAGCAATATGTACTTCGTCAATTTTGTACAACTCAAACTAAAAAAAAACGATTCGTTTTTTAGTATAAAACTACTTCACACTCACACACACAATATAAATTTGCTACTATCTAACTACACATATATTCCAATAACTATACTTTGGGACAATGCTTGGAACTGGGTTCAAAGGTCAATTCTGGTAGTGGCAATGATGGTGGTATGATGATGTCAAATTATGTCCCATAGGCATAAGAAGGGGCTTAGGTGCGAAAACTACTGCCAATAGGGGGTAGAAAACCCAAATATTTGCTGTAGTAAGACAGTCCGCTTGAATCACTGGCCCTGTTCTTCTGTTTAGGCCACACATCACGAACTGATATACATTTAGTCCTACCCATAGGTCATTCCTCTCAATATTTATGACCCCTCATATGTCTTATGTACCTAAAATCTAACTGATATTCTCAGGGAAAATCAAGAACAAAGTTCCATTTATTGTGAATTTAAGT
The DNA here is from genome assembly GCF_016097555.1 of Gigantopelta aegis. NCBI lineage: Eukaryota > Metazoa > Mollusca > Gastropoda > Neomphalida > Peltospiridae > Gigantopelta > Gigantopelta aegis. Next base: position 2,592 of record NW_024533758.1, on the reverse strand, counting down.
CATACAGAGACTGCTCTTTTATAGTTTAGCTATAGATATTAGAGTAGAAGGAACTCTAATATCTATGGTATAATGTAGCAATTGACAAAAAATTTAATTTAATACAAGAAGACTGGACTCTTGGTTACACAACACCACACTAGCAATGCAAGTGTAATAAAGCTTTTAACCTAGTAATTATAAACATCTTGCTCTCAACTCACACCTCACAAGTATACATGGCTCGTTAATTAAGGTAAACTATAAACACTAATAGCAGTAGGCGTTACAAAGTGGTATGTATGTGATTAAAATTTGACATGCCGAGAAGCCGAGAGCTTTTTTTTGGCCAAAGGATCATCGTCTGAAGTTAGAACAAGGTGAACAGGGACAGGCAAATGGAGGACTCAAATCTAGTCTTATACAATAGGCTAAAAAAGTCCTATAATGTGGAGGCATTGTTTCGGTCAAACCAATAGAAGTGTTAAAGCTGAGCGAGAGGCTAGACCAGAGGGTAGCTAGTCTTAGGAGAGACTGGAAGCTGACAGATTTATTAGGATATGGTGTTGGGTTGTACTGTAGGAGCGGTATTTATTCTCTCCCATAGGTATTTGAGCCGGAATTGCAGGCGTAACAGTTTGAAAGAATCTGGCATCAAATTATATGTACTAGTATCATTGAAATGACAATGGAAGGTATCGTCTCACTATTGGACTAATTATTTTGGGCTCAGCTCCAAAATTAAGTAGGACCCAAAAGGCACCTAACAGCGCAGGAAAAAATAAACTGAGACAGAATAGGCATATATGAGGAGGTGCCCGGACTTGTAATGTACTGTGGTAATGCATGCTTTTTCTTTTCATTTTAGAATAAAATTAATTATAGATACTTTTAATTAATCTTCCACGGACCTGGTATAATGATCTCTTTTTTAATTGAGCTCTATCTGCAGCTTTCACTGCCTTGGCTATTTAAGAGTTTGCTGCTAGTGTTCCAGTACTGGGTCTGATACACATTTGCATATGTTCATTTGGTGAATTACTAGCTTGGATGTAAGTACCTACTTGGTAGTTGTATATCAAGCAATATTTTAACACATTTATAATTTGTCCTTGTGCATAATTTAATTAATTATCCCACATTTAAATATGTTAATTACACTGTTACTATAGTTATTATTAGTCTTAATAGTTTTCTATAGTAAGTACTATAGATGAAGTTAAAAAACTAGCCAGTGCTGGATACCACATCCATTATTGTTGTTTACTTAGTCATATGTGTGACAAGTTTCTCAGTTTTCTTTTTCTTCATTTATTGAGAAACCTATGATTATTTGTAACCTGACATCATTTATCTGTGTTTTTGATTGATTTTTTTCACATTAGTATTGGTTGGAACTGACTTAGAGTATGTATCATTCAGCTGCATTGCTCGATCATTGGGGTGACTATTTCACTTACATGTGGACACAGTGGGGACTTAACCCACCCACTTGGCTTAATGATAGCTGATGTTGGTTTTACTTCATTAAAGGTCAGCTGCAGCTCAGTTATTATGATAGTTACTGTAGTGATGTTGTTTGGCATCTCACTTCATCTACATTAATGTCATCATCACTATTCTCAACGGTAGGGGTATTGATCTTTTTTGTTGGTGTAGGTGCATGTCAAGTTGTTCCTGAATTCTGGGTTTATGAAGGAGATTCTTTTGTACCTTTTGGGAGCAGTTTCACTCTTTGCTGGGCAGGAGGACTGTTTTTCTCTTAACCTAGGATGATTGATATGGTGAGCTCTTTAGCGAGGGACAAGAAAACACAAAAAGGGGAAAAAAAACTTGACCGTGGTATATTTGGGTCATACTATTGCAGCAGTAATTTATGTGGAGTTGTTTCGTGGCTACTGACTAAACATTGCAGTTCTTGGACCTGCTAAGAACCTTGCAATATGCTCTTAGGCAACGTGGGATAGCTGGGCAGATAAAAAGTGATGTTTGGATCTTGATGTGGATTCTACTGTACTTTTACAGGATTATTGGGGCCAAACCTGTTATATTTTACCATATGGCAACGGTGTAATTTCTAAATTCTAATATTTTTTGTGGACATTATGAACTTAGTTTAAATTTCTTTTCCATCAAGATCTTTTTTGTCTACCATCCATGCAAAGATTTTTAATGGTTCAGTATATGCTGACTTTATAGAATGTTTTCCCATCTTTGACAAATTTTGAGCTAACAAAAGTTAAATTAACGATTTTTAATTGTGAAAATTCCTTGATATTTTATGATATTGATTAATGTTATGTAAAGAAATTAAAAAGAAGTTGGAAAAAGTGGAGCCTTTAAAAAGACATTTTCTTGATTAAGAACTAATTGGTCACTCCCAATACGTGATCAAAAGTAATTATACAGGGTTTCAATGCTTGTTAGTGGGCTATGGTTAGGTTAGTAATGTGGTTAATTTCTTCACGCTCTTAAAGTTACAAAACACACTAAAACAGTTATATTTAAAAAACACCTTATGATTTTTGGAAAATGAGTGTTAATTGCAGTAGTGCCTGACAAGAAGCATGTTAAAATGGTAGGAAAGGTTCAAAAAAAAGATTTAAAGCCCAC
>NW_024533757.1:0-50263 GCF_016097555.1 Gigantopelta aegis | reverse complement strand
GAAACTAGAAAACATCAGCAAATGATATGCTCTTAACATTAGTAATGGGATATCTTTTGTGCGTGTTATAATGTTGTGACTGCAATACGGTAATAAAGAATAGGATGAGCAGACTAAACCATCTTCATCCATTATCTAAATAATATTGAACAGTTAAAAGTTCGTTTTGTTTAACAACACCACTAGAACAAACTGATTAATTAATCATCGGCTATTGGATGTCAAATATTTGGTCGTTCTGACGCGTAGTCAACGTTTGAAATTCGTGTGGTGTTCTAGGATTTAGTTTCCGTTTTAACTATGCAATATTTCAACAATTGTACCAGTATATCAAAGGATGTGGTATGCATTTGTTTATTATTGATATCGAATGCCATGTAATCAGTGCCCTCTCCATACCACCAACACCTCTGTACTGTTGTTGTCATGGCTACTGTTTGTTTAGGTGTTTGTATCACTTTGCGGTACTCAGTTGATACTGGATGAAATTTTGGCCATCCTGAAAGTTTGCATGTTGACTGTTTCAAGCAAGTTCTGTTAAAGGGACATTCCCGAGTTTGATGCATTGTAAGATGTTTTCGACTAATAAAATATTTCTACGATTAAACTTACATATTAAATATATTTTCTTGTTTAGAATATCAGTGTCTGTATATTCAGTGTGTTTCTGGTCGTCTTAAAGGGACATTCCCGAGTTTGCTGCATTGTAAGATGCTTCCGACTAATAAACTATTTCTACGATTAAACTTACATATTAAATATATTTTCATGTTTAGAATATCAGTGTCTGTATATTGAATGTGTTTCTGGTCGTCTTAATATTTATAAGAAGCCCAAACTGGATTTTGTCTTCAAATAATTTCGTACGTACGAAAAGATATATTTTAGAAAATAACATGAAATTTAACCTAGTACAAATATTAGAACGATCAGAAACACGTTTAACATACAGCCACTAATATTGTATGCAGAAAAATATATTTGATATGTAATTACAATCGTTAAAAAGTCTCTGTTAGTCGATAACAGCTTAAACATTGCAGCAAACTCAGGAATGTCCCTTTAAAGGGACATTCCCGAGTTGGCTGCAGTATAAGATGTTTTCGACTAATAAGATATCTCTACGATTAAATTTACATATTAAATATATTTTCTTGTTTAGAATATCAGTGTATGTATATTCAATGTGTATGTGGTCGTCTTAATATTTGCAAGAAGCCCAAACTGGATTTTGTCTTCAAATAATGTCGTACGTACGAAAAAATCTTTTTAGGAAATAAAATGAAATTTAACCTAGTACAAACATTAGAACGACCAGAACCACGTTCAATATACAGCCACTAATATTTTATGCAGAAAAATATATTTCATATGTAATTACAGTCGTCAAAACGTCTCTGTTAGTCGATAACATCTTTAAAATTGCAGCAAACTGGGGAATGTCCCTTTAATGAAGAATCGGCGAACATATCAATCTACAATACAAACTGTGCAAATAAAGTAAAAAGAACAGAAAAGAAAGAGGAGCAAAATATTTAGTTTAGGTGCACGCTTTGATTAAAGGGACATTCCTGAGTTTGCTGCAATGTTTAAAGATGTTGTCGACTAATAAAATGTTTCTACGATTAAACTTATATATTAAATATATATTTTTTGTTTTGAATATTAGTTGCTGTATATTAAACGTGTTTCTGATCGTTCTAATATTTGTACTAAGTTAATTTTCATTTTATTTCCTAAAATAAAAAATTTCGTACGTACGAAATTATTTGAAGACAAAATCCAGTTTGGGCTTCTTACAAATATTAAGACGATCAGAAACACATTGAATATACGGACACTGATATTATAAACAAGAAAATATATTTAATATTTAAGTTTAATCGTAGAAATATTTTATTAGTTGGAAACATCTTACAATGCAGCAAACTCAGGAATGTCCCTTTAATAAAAACAACGAGAAAAGAAGAAGAAAAACACACACAAAAACAGCGAAGACAACCACAACAAATGTTTATTTTTGAACCATTAATGAACTTTTATTGAACACTGATTGATCGTTTGTTTATCATTCATTTTTATATCAACTTATTTTTGTACTTATATCTAATTAAGTTTCTAGCGCGCTGTCAAGGGCACACATCTCAGCTATCTGGGATGTCTGTCCAGGACTGGCTTAGTTGTTAATTGTCAGTGGTTAGTGAGAGAAAGAGGGTGTAGTGGCCTTACACCTACCCACTGACAGGGGCGTAGCGTGATCTGGACCTGTGGGGGTTCGAATGTGAACCAAGTGGACCCTTTTTCTATTGTTTTTGCACCACCAGAAACTTTGTTTTAGTTCTGAAAGCGGACCATTTACTTCGTCTACGCCCCTGCACTGAGTCATTAAAACTCGCTCTGGGTGGTAGTCGGTACTGGGCTGCGAACCCTGTTCCTGCCAGCCTTATGTCTGATGGCGTAACCACGACGCCACCGAGGCCGGTTTCTCCTGTACATTGTTGTCTATTAGGATAAATGGAGGTCGCCGTTGATCTGAGACTGTAATTTGTAGTCGTTTCCAATCTGGTAAATTTCTACATGTTTACATTACATATGGTTTCTTATTTTGGTCTGAAAGTTTTATATAGAAGATAATAAACGTGTTACCAGTTATTATCAAATTTATGTCCCGAGTGAAAATTATTTTATGAGGGACATAAATTTGATAATAACTGGTTCCAAGTTTGTTATTCTATTTATTACCCCAGCTATTTGGGGTTTTTTTTAAAAGCCTTTATTTTCGATATAGCCTACATCGGTTACACGTTCATGTATAATAGAAACGACGTAAACTACTTTACTGTTTTGGGTATTGTTTTAACTTTGTATTTTGTTCACGATTCACAGATAATTTTCAAAACCCAAAGTTCTATATATTCTGTAAACATAATTGTATTATATATATAATGAATTGCATTGAACTACCATTTTATTACAAGTTTAACACTGAAACTAGAAAGATGTAAACGTAAAGGTTTTAAATTACGTAACTTCATTGTATGTGCTTTGCCAAATCGTGATGACGTCATATTTAGTATCGACATGGTGATTGGTTCGTTGACGTCAAATGGTCCAATAGTAGTGTACGTTAAACCAATGCATGATAATTTCTCAGTGAGAAATTACGATTTTTATTTTCCCCGTTATGAGTGCCTGCTAGGGTAATAATTTTGTATTTGGACAGAACATGTAGTCTGCATTATCATCATAAAGGGACACATCCTAGGTTTTAAACAGTACTGCGTGTTTTTTACTGTTAGGCCAACAACAAAAAAAGTCAGTCTCTGGTCAGACCAAAGTTCCAGATTTGATGCGGCGATACGGCCGTAAAGCATGGTTTCCACAGGACAAAGTGGTTATATTTGCTACGAAAATAAGGGGAATACTAGTATTTAAATACAAATCAGAATGCACGTCCTAGTTCATGTGCGATGGCATGTTGGCTCCAAATACGGTTTTACGTCATAGTAAGAAAAGCCCGGCAAAAATCAACGTCACACCGCGGGAACTTAAATTTGTATAATAAAAAATCGACGCGCACGCTGACCAGAGACCAGAAATGTATTTTGTTAGGCCTTAGAGGCGTTTTATATATATATATATATATATATATATATATATATATATATATATATATATAACGAAACTCAGACGTTACTTCTATTTTATTGTTTAAATTATCCATGTCCGAACACCCGAAGTGTTTCTCGTTATTCTTAGGTATTCTGATACCAGAAATGTATTTTTCATATTTTTAAAAACGCACGTACAACTGAGAAGTAATGGCTCTGGAGAAGTGCTCTATTTAATTTTTGAAGATATTCGGTGGGGTAGCGTGGGCGGGGCCACCGTGGCGGTTGCCTTGGGTGCAAAATTCTGGACTGGTGGAAAAGTCTCGGGGGAGTGCTAATGGTCCACTGGTTAGGGGGCGCAATACATGTGTCCCCCACTTTTTAGATATTTTGCTTTGAATTTGCTTTATAATAGTGTAAAAGTGTGTAAATATAAAAGTGTGCCCCCCACTTTTTGGCACCTTCCTACGCCACTGTTATTAGATGTCGGGAATAACACTGGGCCACCCCCAGTAACCGACTACATAGATGCGGACAAGGCTGATGAAGATTGGGGGAGGGGGGGGGGGGGCTTCGACTGTAATAACAAGGATATTGATCGACTATAACGGTTTCGATTCCATCCTGAACTTTTGTTGAACATTCTTCGTGATACTGAATTGTATTTTTCCATTTTAATTGTATCTGTGTGTGATATGTGTATTCATTTGAACAGTTCTGGCTATTTCTTGCTCTAGCCAGTGCACCACGACTGGTATATCAAAGGCCGCGGTATGTGTTATCCTGTCTGTTGGATGGCGTATATAAAAGATCCCTTGCTACTAATGGAAAATCGTAGCGGGTTTCATCTCTATGACTGTGTCAAAATCACCTTATGTTTGACATCCAATAGCCGATGATTAATAAATCAATGTGCTCTAGTGGTGTCGTTTAACAAAACAAATCGTAATATAATTATATTACACAATACCTGGACCCAACTAAAGAGTATTTCTTTCTTTTGTTTTGTCTTAAAACACTTGGCGTAGTTTGCTTGTGATATATGATGGTATACGGAAACGGACCCACTTAGAAAAGTAGAGAAAGAGAGAGAAAGAGAGAGAGAGAGAGAGAGAGAGAGAGAGAGAGAGAGAGAGAGAGAGAGAGAGAGAGAGAGAGAGAGAGAGAGCGCTTGCTTGTTGCGCGGACGGTCTAGGATCGATCCCCGCCGATGGTCTCATTGGGCTCTTTCTTGTCTCAGTTAGTGCACGACATGCCCATGAACCGCCGAATGTCTTACACCTTCCATGCTCGTTCGTTCCAAGAATCCATTTGCCCACCCAAAACCACCCACCCACAAACTCCTAGCTATGGCCCTGTAACGGTTTCGTTGTTCACATTTAAACCTCGTTTCCAGCACTTATCTCTCCAGAGACCAACCTTTATTGTTAATGATAATGCATTGCAATTAATCGAACAATGGCAGCTTATCTCTCGCAAAAACTGCTTTGTGATTGAGTCTTCGGGCTCTGTATTCTTTGACTGGACAGATATACTGTAATTTCTTTTATAGAATGTCATTCTAACATACCTGTCGACTGCGATAGAGTACGTTGGTAATTATATACACTGTAATTTCTTTTATAGAATGTTATTCTAACATACCTGTCGACTGCCACAGAGTGCGTTGGTAATTATATACACTGTAATTTGTTTTTGTCATTCTATAGAATGTGCGTTGGTATTCTAACATACCTGTCGACTGCGATAGAGTGCGTTGGTAATTATATACACTGTAATTTGTTTTATAGAATGTCATTCTAACATACCTGTCGACTGCGATAGAGTACGTTGGTAATTATATACACTGTAATTTGTTTTATAGAATGTCATTCTAACATACCTGTCGACTGCGATAGAGTACGTTGGTAATTATATACACTGTAATTTGTTTTATAGAATGTTATTCTAACATACCTGTCGACTGCGATAGAGTGCGTTGGTAATTATATACACTGTAATTTCTTTTATAGAATGCTATTCTAACATACCTGTCGACTGCGATAGAGTACGTAATTATATACAATTATATACACTGTAATTTCTTTTATAGAATGTTATTCTAACATACCTGTCGACTGCGACTGCCACAGAGTTCGTTGGTAATTATATACACTGTAATTTGTTTTATAGAATGTTATTCTAACATACCTGTCGACTGCCACAGAGTGCGTTGGTAATTATATACACTGTAATTTCTTTTATAGAATGTTATTCTAACATACCTGTCGACTGCGATAGAGTACGTTGGTATTATATACACTGTAATTTCTTTTATAGAATGCTATTCTAACATACCTGTCGACTGCCACAGAGTGCGTTGGTAATTATATACACTGTAATTTCGTTTATAGAATGCTATTCTAACATACCTGTCGACTGCGATAGAGTACGTTGGTTTTTATATACACTGTAATTTCTTTTATAGAATGCTATTCTAACATACCTGTCGACTGCCACAGAGTTCGTTGGTAATTATATACACTGTAATTTGTTTCATAGAATGTTATTCTAACATACCTGTCGACTGCGATAGAGTGCGTTGGTAATTATATACACTGTAATTTGTTTTATAGAATGTCATTCTAACATACCTGTCGACTGCGACAGAGTGCGTTGGTAATTATATACACTGTAATTTGTTTTATAGAATGCTATTCTAACATACCTGTCGACTGCGATAGAGTGCGTTGGTTATAATATATACACTGTAATTTGTTTTATAGAATGTTATTCTAACATACCTGTCGACTGCGATAGAGTGCGTTGGTAATAATATATACACTGTAATTTGTTTATAGAATGCTAATAAAATATGTCGGATCAAGAAAAAAGAAAGTTCACCTAAAAATTCACCTTGCTGAGCTACAGTCAGTCAGCATTTGAAGAATTAAAGTTTGTTTTGTTTAACGACACCACTAGAGCACATTGATTTGGATGTCAAACATTTGATAATTTTTACTTAGCTGCATGTTTTCATCAGTAGCAAGGGATCTTTTATATGCACCATCCCACAGACAGGATAGCACATGCCATGGCCTTTGATATTCCAGTCGTTGTGTAATGTGCTGGAACGAGAACTAGCGGGTTTCCCCTTTAAAGATCTACGCAAAAAATTATCAGATGTTTAACATCAAATAGCCGACGATTAATAAAATATCAATATTCTTTTCTTCTTTTTTTTTTTTACGTGTTCTTCTTTGGATTTTTCATAGTTTGACATCCAATAGCTGATGATGGGGTGTCGGGAAACATTAATTCATTCATTGAAGCATTCATGCATTCATTCATTCATTCATTTTTTTTTTACGGATTACTGTTTTGTCTTTCAGACTGAACACAGACATTGTTTGTATTACAGTTGTAAAGCGCTCGTTTGATGTGCGGTCGGTCTAGGATCGATGCCCGTCGGTGGGCCCATTGGGCTATTTTTCGTTCTAGCCAGTGCACGACGACGGGTATATCAAAGGCCGTGGTATGTGTTATTCTATCTCTGGGATGGTGCATAAAAGAGATTCCTTGTAACTAATGGAAAAATGTAGCGGATTTCCTATCTACTCGCTCTAGCCAGTGCACCACGACTGGTATATCAAAGGCCGTGGTATGTGCTATCCTGTCTCTGGGATGGTGCATATAAAAGATCCCTTGCTGCTAATCGAAAAGAATAGCCTATGAAGTGGCGATAGCGGGTTTCCTGTCTCAATATCTGAGTGGTCCTTAACCATATGTCCGACGCCAAATAACCGTAAATAAAATATGTTGAGTGCGTCGTTAAATAAAACATTTCCTTTCTTCCTATCTAAGACTGTATCACAAAATGACCATATGTTTGAAATCAAATAGCCAATGTGCTCTGTTTTGTTTTGTTTTGTATTACATATGTTTGTTGTCTAGCGACATCCATACACAGCTTAACTTTCAACTGTACTGGTTAAGTCATTAAGGCTCGTCCGTTCTGGGTTCGCAGCCCGGTACCGGCTCGCACCCAGAGCGAGTTTAACGACTCACTGATTAGGTGTAAGACCACTACACCCTCTTCTCTCTCACTAACAACTAACCCACTGACCTGGACAGACAGTTCAGATAGCAGAGGTGTGTGTGCCTAGAATAGCGTGCTTGAATCTTACACGCACACGAAAATGAATTAAAAAAAAGAAAAGAAAAAAAGGTCGATTAGACAACCAGTGTCTTCTGGGTCATTATCAGATAAAAGTGTTTTCTGTTACGGTAATGACACGGAATTTCGAAACACAGATAATGGGTAGAAAAGTGCAATATAGATATTAATTTTTATAATTGTATACAATATTATTCTAAACTCTCTCTCTCGGCAGATTTATTGTCTTGCTTCAACAGAACTCCCACTTAACCTCGTTTCCAGCACTTATCTCTCCAGGTAGGATCGATCGCCATCGGTGGACCCATTGGGCTATTTCTCGTTCTATTCTGTCTGTGGGATGTTGCATATAGAAGATCCCTTGTCTGACGCCATATAACCGTAAATAAAATGTGTTGAATGCGTCGTTAAATAAAACATTTCCTTCTTTTATCTCTCCAGAGACCAAACTTCACTGTTAATGATAATGTACTGCAATTAATCGGACAATGGCAGCTTATCTGATTGCTTTCTAGATCGCTACAATTGCAGAAACTCGGAAATACGGCTTTGTGATTGGGTCTTCGGGCTCTGTATTCTTTGACTGGACAGATACACCACAGCTACTTTTCTAAGTGGATCCGTTTCCGTATCCCATCACATATCACAAGCAGACTACACCAAGTGTTTTAAGACAAAACAAGAGAAAGAAATACTCTTTAGTTGGGTCCAGGTATTGTGTAATATAATTATATAACGATACGTTTTATGCCGACGCATAATTAGTCAGGAGAAATACAGGATACATGTAAGTACGAGTTTTGTTTTACTTTTATGTGTGTGTGTTGTTTTGTTTGTTTTGTTTTTGTTGTCGTTTTTGTTGTGTGGGGTTTGTGTGTGTGTGTGTGCGAGAGAGAGAGAGAGAGAGAGAGAGAGAGAGAGAGAGAGAGAGAGAGAATGAGAGAGGGGGTAGGAAGAGATATCGTGTGTGTGTGAGAGAGAGAGAGAGAGAGAGAGAGAGAGAGAGAGAGAGAGAGAGAGAGAGTGTGTGTGTGTGGGGGGGGGGGGGGGGTGAATGAATGAATGTTTAACGACACTCCAGCACGACAAATACATCGGCTGTTGGGTGTCAAACTATGGTTATGCAATCAAATAAGGTGATGATGAACATCAATATAAAAATTCACGATTTAAATAAAAACAGTGTAAATACAAATATCACAGATAGATACCGACTTTTACTCAAAATTTCAATTTGTGCTGTATTGGCTATTCTCAAAGACAATGTTACACCCCTGCACCACGGTGAGGTTACAGCACGCGCAGGGGCGTGTGTGTGTGAATGTTTTGTTTTAGAATAGAATAGAATAGATGTTTGACGACACCCGAGCATGAAAACTACATCGGCTAGTGGGTGTTAAACTCGTTCAGATTTATATCACAATGATAAGCGACTGCATTGAAATTATATGCAAGAATAGCGTTTTACGGAAAGAAAAATCAAACAAAAACATGTCCGTATTCTATCCTGCAGCCCGACTTGTAGTTGACGGTTCAACCCGTTATTCGTCATTCCAATGAAAACTCACCACTTAGATTTGTTTAGCTGATTCATATGCAAGTATAATTGTCCACATTCAGTTAAAGGCACATTCCTGAATTTACCGCACTTTGTTTTAACTTAAAGGGACATTCCTGAATTTACCGCACTTTGTTTTAACTTAAAGGGACATTCCTGAATTTACCGCACTTTGTTTTAACTTAAAGGGACATTCCTGAATTTACCGCACTTTGTTTTAACTTAAAGGGACATTCCTGAATTTACCGCACTTTGTTTTAACTTAAAGGGACATTCCTGAATTTACCGCACTTTGTTTTAACTTAAAGGCACATTCCTGAATTTACCGCACTTTGTTTTAACTTAAAGGGACATTCCTTTATTTACCGCACTTTGTTTTAACTTAAAGGGACATTCCTGAATTTACCGCACTTTGTTTTAACTTAAAGGGACATTCCTTTATTTACCGCACTTTGTTTTAACTTAAAGGGACATTCCTTTATTTACCGCACTTTGTTTTAACTTAAAGGGACATTCCTTTATTTACCGCACTTTGTTTTAACTTAAAGGGACATTCCTTTATTTACCGCACTTTGTTTTAACTTAAAGGGACATTCCTGAATTTACCGCACTTTGTTTTAACTTAAAGGGACATTCCTGAATTTACCGCACTTTGTAAGATGTTATCGACTAACAGAGACTTTTTAACGATTGCAATTACATATCAAATATATTTCTTCTGCATAAAATATTAGTGGGTATATATTAAACGTGTTTCTGATCATTCTGATATTTGTACTAGGTAAATTTCATTTTATTTCCTCAAATATAGTGTTTTTTCGTACGTACGAAATTATTTGAAGACAAAATTTAGTTTAGGCTTCTTACAGATATTAAGACGAGCAGAAACACATTGAATATACAGATACTAATATTCTAAACAAGAACATATATTTAATATGTAAGTTTAACCGTAGAAATATTTTATTAGTCGAAAACATCTTACAATGCAGCAAACTCAGGCATGTCCCTTTAATACATTTTAGCAATACATTAGTTTCAATGAGAACGTATACACAGCGATGCGTGCGTGTGTAACACATGCGGCCAGCAATACTGAAATAATCGCATATGGTGTATATGCCCAAAGTGCAAGCCGCAGATGCATCAGAAAGAAAGGAAATGTTTTATTTAAAGGGACATTCCCAAGTTTGCTGCAATGTTTTAAAGGGACATTCCCGAGTTTGCTGCAATGTTTTAAAGGGACATTCCCGAGTTTGCTGCAATGTTTTAAGATGTTATCGACTAATAAAATATTTCTACGATTAAACTTACATATTAAATATATTTTCTTGTTTAGAATATTAGTGGCTGTATATTAAAAGTGTTTCTGATCGTTCTAATATTTGTATAATACTTGGTTAATTTTCATTTTATTTCCTAAAACATATTTTTTCGTACGTACGAAAGTATTTGAAGACAAAATCCAGTTTGGGCTTCTTACAAATATTAAGACGACCAGAAACACATTGAATATACAGACACTGATATTCTAAACAAGAAAATATATTTAATATGTAAGTTTAATCGTAGAAGTATTTTATTAGTCGGAAACATCTTACAATGCAGCAAACTCAGGAATGTCCCTTTAACGACGAACTCAACACATATTATTTACAGTTATATGACGTCGGACATATGTTTAATTGGACATGCCTAAGTTTACTGCATTGTAAGATGTTTTCGACTATTAAAGTATTTCTACGATTAAACTTACACATCTTATTGTATAATATTGATTTGCTGGCCAATGAAAATGGTTTGTAATAAAATCGTGCAATCCGTGTGTTTTTTAGGTATCGGTCACTTCGAGTTTGGCTTTTGATAGTGAGTGGGATTTTTGTTTGTTATAGTCTTGTTATAATTTATGCGTGTGCTTGTTTCCAAATAGTCTATCTTTATTAGTATTAGACGTGTAAAATGTCGCAAATATAATTAAAAGAGACCGGACACCAAACCATATATACGGCGTAATGAATTTGTCTGCCGTCATAAACCACAACACGCAACTACCGCGCTCCCCTTATTGACCAAGTTGAGAATGCCAGTCTTGGTTGGGGGTATTTTCCGCTGATCTCCGATGTTTGCCGGACACTGTCGACAATTGATGAGCTAGACCCGTAACGTCATCGATGAGAGGAAAACTGAAGAAACTACCAAGCAGCATGGACGAACTTGACGATTCGAGTGACGAAGAATTGTGTCCAGCGTGTGCTAATGGCATCAAACCGTATCAGTTTGAACCACCTATCAGAGACTTTGTCCTGGAAATGTTGTCTTAGACGAAAATTCGGATGAATCAACTGCCGACGAAGACGAGGAAGCCACACGGTCATGGATTAGCATACAAGCATTTTTTTAAACATAATTTTTTATGACATTTTTAATGTAAACTGAAGCAAATGGACCTAATTAGAAGCAAAGCACACAAAATGTAATAATATTTCATCATAAATCTTGTTCAGCATAGATGTAAATATGACACGTCAGTGGATATTCCATAGGCCAATTTCGCAAATTTGCAAAAAGTGTCCCCTCCTCACCAAAGCAAGATAAAATAATTTAACAAAAAACTAAAATGAGCACACTTTTCTTTGTTCCCATAACTAGTTATCCCCCAAGTTTTAATGTGTTTGATTAAACCGTGTATTTTTAATTATTAAGAAAATGTGTTGCCAGTCTGCCGAAACTGTCCACAGCCGGGTACAGAATGACAGAAATGTTGGAAAATATTATACTGTTTCCACATACTGACAATCACTTTACAACTAATATGTCTTATCGACAATATTATTATGTAGTCTTTGCATTTATTAATATAAAATACAACAGGCCCGTAGGAACTGGGGAGGGGCGGGCCTAGGGACTTGTTCTCCATCACACACTCTAGGATGAAAATATATGTTTTAAATTTTCACTACTCTGCATAAATAAAGATGATATAAAGATAAAAATCTAGTTTGTATCCCTCACTAGAGACTGTATTCCCCCTCCCCCCACACTTCAAATATCGTTCCTACAGGCCTGTACAAATGTAGATAATATGTAGAGGGTGAGGTTAGGAACCAGTTCCTTTTATCTTTAGGATTTTGTAATCATGATTTCAAACCAACTGTTTCAGGTAGTTTGCTCCACATACTGACGTAAAACACATTTGTTATATATTGGAATAAAATAAAAATAATTACAATATATCCAGTGTTATTTTCTTTAATCATTCATGGAGGAAGAAGGAAGTCCTGATGAAAATATACTACAGGTAAAACAAAATAATATATGATGCTTATTCCATGTGGTAACTATTGTTAATTTTGCTTTAAATTGCTAGATGCCAAAAGTGATTAATTATATTATTTTATGGTAACAGTCGAAAATTAGACGACCAATTGTTTCAACCTCTGCCAAAGGTACCAGGTTTTCTGCCAGAAAATAGAAAATAAGTTGAGGGTACGTAATAAAACAGGCCCGTAGGAACAGGGGGGGGGGTGCCCCCCCCCCCCCCCCCACACACACACACTTGTGAGCTTTTTTTTATCACATTAATTTTTGTCATTGTAACCAAATTCTGATGTAGAATTTATACCCGGTCCGTCAGTGCCCCACTTCCCAAAGTCGTTCCTACGGGCCTGTAAAAACTAAATATATTCAAAGGAGTATATTGGGTGGTTATAGGTTTGAAATGTGGGTTTTTTATTGAACATTTTATTTCACGCACTTTTACAAATTTTAAACAGCAATTATGTTACTATAATCTATCGAAAAAAAACCCATTATATATAGACATTAATTTCTGAGATTTGTTAGTACATACATGTAAGTTTACCCTCCGCACCCTCTGGCAGAAACCCAGGGTAGGTAGTAAAACAATTATTTGGTGTAGAGTATTTTTAATATGACACAGAAAGCATTGAAAAGTACAATTTTATTATGCTTTAATAATCGACATTAGCTTTAAAACTAATTAACCATCATTCCTTCTGGCCAGAGTACATATGCTGTTCTTGCCAAAGTGTTAGCATTTTAATTTTAATGACAATATACTGAACTGACGATAAACATTGTTAACTAACGTAATAATTCACGTTTTGAAGGTGTTTTGTTATGAGGTTAACAAACTAGCTAGATCAAGAGACGTTAGTATGGAGTCGTTATGGGCTGTCGGTAAAAATTAATTTGGTAATTATAGGTAAATAAATGTGAAGTTTAAATATTTGTATGTGAACAAATTGCAATACCTTTATTTAATGTATATCTTAAGTACATACTTGTTTTAATTTTCACATTGTAAATGTACCATAACTTGCTGTATTTAGCTGGTGTAAAGCCCATTCGACGACAATAATGCGTCCATGTTTTTTAAAAACAACTTTCGTTTGTTTTGGAAATCGAAACCATGATGTTAGCTGTTTCTTGGGATGCATTGCTGTTACTGTTGCAGTTAAACACTGCGCAGTTAACCATCATATAATTACGTCGACAGTATATAATAACACTAATTATCTTGTAAATTAAATTTCCGATAAACCTGGAGACAAAAAAAGAAACAAAATAAAAGACGACTAAAAGGCACAACCAAAGAATCAACATGTGTACCGGTATTGCTTGGTAACTCTCACCGATGACGTATTGCCTCGCTTTCGTTCAGATCTATGCATAATCCCGCCCACTTCTGTTTTTACCCCAAATCTAAGACGCACAGCTGACAGGTGCCTCGCACCGAGCCGGGCGTTGGAGTAATGCGGTCTTTGACGCTAACTTAATCCATTACACACTAAATGTCTTTTGGTGTCCGGTCTCATTTCATTTCTGTCTGTCAGTTTGGGAATATCTGGGTATATTAAAGTGGGATGCACTTTCCGAATAAGCAAGGGCAGGACCAACGTAAGGGTTCCGTTAGACTTTAAAGGGACATTCCTGAGTTTGCTGGATTTTAAGATGTTTCCGACTAATAAAATATTTCTACGATTAAACTTGCATATTAAATATATTTTCTTGTTTAGAATATCAGTGTCTGTATAATCAATGTGTTTCTGGTCGCCTTAATATTTGTAAGAAGCCCAAACTGGATTTTGTTTTCAAATAATTTCGTACGTACGACAAAATTATATTGTAGGAAATAAAATTAAATTTAACCTAGTACAAATATCAAAGCGACCCGAAACGCGTTTAATATACAGCCATTGATATTGTATGCATAAAAATATATTTGATATGCAATTACAATCGTGTGTGTCTCTCTCTGTCTCTCTCCCTCTGTCTCTCTCTCTCTCTCTCTCTCTCTCTCTCTCTCTCTCTCTCTCTCTCTCTCGTCTGTCTGTCTGTCTCTCTCTCTTTCTATGTCTCTCTCTTTGTCTGCATGTCTCTCTCTCTCTCTCTCTCTCTCTCTGTCTCTCTCTCTGTCTTTCTCTCTCTCTCTCTCTCTCTCTCTCTCTCTCTCTCTCTCTCTCTCTCTCTCTCTCTCTCTCCTCTCTCTCTCTCTCTCTCTCTCTCTCTCTCTCTCTCTCTCTCAGTTGAAAATGTTTTGACTAATGCTGAGAAGGGCAATGGAGTAGGTCGGATACAGGTTGAACACAGTCAACGAGAAGTCGCGAGGCAATTTAATGTCAGTTAGAATGTGATTGGGTGGATGAGGCAACAACTTCAAATGACTGGATCCGTTTCCTATGCATAAAGACCAGGACTAGCATTAAGCAAAGCTAAAACACGACGCATTTTCAACTGAAGTGTGCGTGAATATGTGGGGTAGGGTTATCATAAGGGTCGTTACACAGAAACACTTCCCAATATAAATATTAATTAGATGTTACAATAAGCTTCTGCTGCAATAAGATCCTTCGAAAAATATTTGATATGCTAAGCCTAAACCTTATGTAAAATTGCTACTGAAAAATAAAACTGTGTGAATTGTATTTTGTGACGTTAAAAAAGTGTAATCTGAGACCCTAATCCTCAAAGGATTTCTATATTGGTAAAATATCTAATTTTGCCACTCCACCAGGATTTGTATTTCTAAATACTCTGAGAAATATTTTACAATGCGTTTAATATAGTCACATTTTCTATCCCTTGGGATGTAGACCTTGACAAAAATCACTATGAGCATCCGTCCCCCCCCCCCCCCTCCCCCTAGGTGATACCATTTGGTCAAAATTTGAATCCTGGCTCATGGACTAAGTGTCGTTTCTATAAATCTAGTTCAACATCAATGACTGATGCATTAGATGGCTTGGGTAAATCTTCTCTGTGGTATTCAATTAAAAGATTGGTCAATTCCACTAATCCTGGCCCCATGATAGATGGTATTAGGTGAAGAGATTTAACTGCAGTAGCGTGACTGTGTCTGAAACGTTCCGATAACTGTTGTATGATGTGATCCAGATACGATATACTAGTACATGTACTGTACTGTACTGTACTGTACTATTTTGAGGTTTCTTCTGTAATATTGCGGTGACGTTGTGGTACATAACAGCTTTTCGGAACAAATGGACCGAGAGAAATGCTATTAGCCAATTTAATAGCTTTGTTGTACCAATGTTTGTTGAATTTGTTGACATCGTCACGCACACTTTGAAATGTGTTTTGAACGGAAATAATTTGTTGGTAGCCTTTCACGATGTCAACTGATCTGCCCTGAAGACAGACGGTCAAGATTCGTATGCATGCCATGCAGGACATTGTCACAGTGAGTGTCATGATGAATTCGAATTGTGTCATTGCAAGAAAATGGCAAGCAGCATCATTGATGGTGACAAGATTTCAATCCTTCGGTGAAGTTCTCATGTCGTCTAAGAAAGTAATAATAGCCGGGTATAGTTCTGTCATTACTTCAAGTGCGTCATGCCTTTCAACCCATCGAGTTAGGCAAGGCACTGGTGTCACGAGGCCACACTGCAACTGTAGACGACTGGGTATGCAGGCAGTGTAAGATTAATATAAGTTGTAGAAGCATCACGAGGGGTATATGGCTTTTTATGTACCCTCTGTGTGTTATTTTACCCCGAGCCGAAGGCGATGGGGTAAAAGAGCACACAGAGGGTACATAAAAAGCCATATACCCCGAGAGATGCTTCTACAACGAATTTATCTTGCCGACATGTTAAACCATAGGCCTATAGTCATATAATCAAAATAACACCAGACAATAATTGTTAACAATTTATTAACGGAGCCGTACCACGCGGACGCGAACGAAACCACTTGCTAGTGACAAAAAATAGTTCGATCGATAAACGAGTTTTTAACTTCAAATGTTTGTAATACGAAATTATCTGAAAGAGATATTAATAAAAACAAAACAAAAAAACAACCTTTTTTTAACATCAGAAATGTATGTAGTAAAAAAATAAAAATATTAAAAATAAAAACAAAAAAAACAACTGTTGCTAATCGCGCATTAATACAATAACACCACGACCGTAATTAGGTGGCCCAGTTCAACATTGCAGCTTTTAAAAGTATTGAAATAGTGTATTTTATAGTAAAAATAAAATTAATTATGTATACTTGATTGGTTATCAATGTTATTTATAATCTAATTATTGCTTTAGCATTAACTGGGGTGGCCGGAAACTGTTAGAAATTACAGACGGGGTATAAGAGAATTTGGCTCCGCCCACAGGGGTATAAGGGATTTGTCCAACGGCAAACAACCAATGAGATTAACGAATTTTACATGAAGGCGACATAATATAATATAATCTGTCACCGTTGTGAGGTATAGATAAGGCTATTCCAACCCGAGGGACAAAATGTTTTTTGTGAGGGCCGTGTCTATACCTGACAATGTTGATTGATTCTTTTCCTTACCCATTTAATTACAGTAACAAAACATTAACTTTGTAAGCTACATATTTTTATTGTAGAATGATTTGTATATATTTGACCTGCAAACTAACTAGCGCGTCAACATATTTTTTTTTAATTCCCGCGGTATGACGTCAATTTTTGCCGGGCTTTTCTTCCTATGATGTAAAAACGCATTTGGAGCCAACATGCCATAGCTCATGAACTAGGACGTGCATTCTGATTTCTATTTAAATACTAGTATTCCCCTTATTTTCGTATCAAATATAACCACTTTTTGTGTGGAAACCATGCTTTAAGGCCATATCGCCGCATCAAATCAGGAACTTTGGTCTGACCAGAGACTGACCTTTTTTGTTGCTGGCCTAACAGTAAAAAATACGCAGTTTAAAACCTAGGTTGTGTGTCCCTTTAAGATGATAATGCAGACTACATGTTCTGACCCAATACAAAATTATTACCCCAGCAGGTACTCATAACGGGGAAAATAAAAATCGTAATTTCTCACTAAGAAATGATCATGCATTGGTTTAACGTAAACTACTATTGGATGATTTGACATCAAGGTACCAATCACCTTGTCGGTACTAAATATGACGTCATCACGATTTGGCAAAACACATACAATGACGTCACGTAGTTTAAAGCGTTTACGTTTACATCTTTCTAGTTTCAGTGTTAAACTTGTAATAAAATGGTAGTTCAATGCAATTCATTATATATATATATTTACAGAATATATAGAACTTTGGGTTTTGAAAATTATCCGTGAATCGTGAATAAAATACAAAGTTAAAACAATACCCAAAACAGTAAAGTAGATTGCGTTGTTTCTATATACATGAAATGAATAATAAACAAACGATCACAAGACGTTTTACCTTATACCACAGACATTATTACACGATGTTAGTGTATAGTGTTCAATAAAAGTTCATTAATGTGTCAAAAATAAACGTTTCTTTTTGTTGTCTTCGCTGTTTTTGTGTGTGGTTTTCTTCTTCTTTTCTCGTTGTTTTTATTAAAGGGACATTCCTGAGTTTGCTGCATTGTAAGATGTTTCCAACTATTACAACATTTCTACGATTAAACTTAAATATTAAATATATTTTCTTGTTTATAATATCAGTCACTGAGTGTCCGTATATTCAATGTGTTTCTGATCGTCTTAATATTTGTAAGAAGCCCAAACTGGATTTTGTCTTCAAATAATTTCGTACGTACGAAAAAATTTATTTTAGGAAATAAAATGAACATTAACCTAGTACAAATATTAGAACGATCAGAAACACGTTTAATATACAGCGACTAATATTCAAAACACAAAAATATATATTTAATATACAAGTTTAATCGTAGAAACATTTTATTAGTCGACAACATCTTTAAATATTGCAGCAAACTCAGGAATGTCCCTTTAATCAAAGTGTGCACCTAAACTAAATATTTTGCTCCTCTTTCTTTTCTATTCTTTTTACTTTAGTTGCACAGTTTGTATTGTAGATTGATATGTTCGCAGATTCCTCATTAAAGAGACATTCCCGAGTTTGCTGCAATTCTTAAGATGTTATCGACTAACAGAGACGTTTTGACGACTGTAATTACATATGAAATATATGTTTCTGCATAAAATATTAGTGGCTGTATATCGAACGTGGTTCTGATCGTTCTAACATTTGTCCTAGGTTGAATTTCATTTTATTTCCTAAAAATATTTTTTCGTACGTACGACATTATTTGAAGACAAAATCCAGTTTGGGCTTTTCACAACTATTAAGACGACCAGAAACACACTGAATATACAGACACTGACATTCTAAACAAGAAAATATATTTAATATGTAAGTTTAATCGTAGAAATATTTTATTAGTCGGAAACATCTTACACTGCAGCAAAATCGGGAATGTCCCTTTAAGAGGACCAGAAACACATTGAATATACAGACACTGATATTCTAAACAAGAAAATATATTTAATATGTAAGTTTAATCGTAGAAATATTTTATTAGTCGGAAACATCATACAATGCATCAAACTCGGTAATGTCCCTTGAACAGAACTTGCTTGAAACAGTCAACATGCAAACTTTTAGGATGGCCAAAATTTCATCCAGTACCAACCGAGTACCGCAAAATGATACAAACAACTAAAACAAACAGTAGCCATGACAAAAACAGCACAGAGGTGTTGGTGGTATGGAGAGGGCACTGATTACATGGCATTCGATATCAATAATAAAAAGTGCATACCACATCCTTTGATATACTGGTACAATTGTTGAAATATTGTATAGTTAAAACGGAAACTAAATCCTAGAACACTACACGAATTTCAAACGTTGACTACGCGTCAGAACGACCAAATATTTGACATTCAATAGCCGATGATTAATTAATCCGTCTGTTCTAGTGGTGTTGTTAAACAAAACGAACTTTTAACTGTTCAATATTATTTAGATAATGGATGAAGATGGTTTAGTCTGCTCATCCTATTCTTTATTACCGTATTGCAGTCACAACATTATAACACGCACAAAAGTTATCCCATTACTAATGTTAAAGGGACATTCCTGAGTTTGCTGCATTGCAAGATGTTTCCGACTCATCAAATATTTCTACGATTAAACTTACATATATTTGTTTGTTTAGAATATCAGTGTCTGTATATTCAATGTGCTTCTGGTCGTCTTAATATTTGTAAGAAGCCCAAACGGGATTTTGTCTTCAAATAATTTCGTACGTACAAAAAATATATATATTTTAGGAAATAAAATGAAATTTAGCCTGGTACAAATAGAACGATCAGAAACACTTTTAATATCAGCCACTAATATTTTATGCCGAAAAATATATTTGATATGTAATTAAATCGTTAAAAAGTCTCTTGTTAGTCAATAACATCTTAAAAATTGCAGCAAACTCAGGAATGTCCCTTTAAGAGCATATCATTTGCTGATGTTTCTTGTTTCTTTAAATGTTTTTGTTTTTTTTAAAGTGACATTCCTGAGTTTGATGCAATTTGTAATCTTATCTTCGGTGGTTTCGATTTTTTCTTGTCCGTTTTGACTGGCTTCACATGACGATTTTGTTCCAGTGCAGCCGTTACCTGTTTCTCTTTACAGTGACAATTAATCATTTGTTTATAATATTCTAAACAAGAAAATATATTTAATATGTAAGTTTAATCGTAGAAATATTTTATTAGTCGATAACATCTTAAAACATTGCAGCAAACTCGGGAATGTCCCTTTAATTAAGCTCGGTTTTCCCAGCAGCGTTTTCCGGGTCATTACCGGATGAAGTAGTTTCTGTTACGGTAATGACGCAGATAAGGTATATATAGATGTGCACCCTAGATATTAGTGTTTATTTTTGTATGTAATACAATACTAAATGAGATCAGTATAACTCAAAACTACCACATAATCTCTCTCTCTCTCTCTCTCTCTCTCTCTCTCTCTCTCTCTCTCTCTCTCTCTCTCTCTCTCTCTCTCTCTCTCTCTGTGTGTGTGTTTGTGTGTCTGTCTCTCACACACAGAGACACACACATATACACACAGAGAGAGAGAGAGACTATTATCTGTGTGTGCTCACTGGCTCTCCACCCCCCTCACCCCCCCCCCCCCCCACCCTTGTTCCTCTCAGAGCTGTATCTTTAGCTTCGTGCGTGGCGTCCCCTCCGTCCCTTCTCTCTCTCCACTCTCTCTCTCCTTTCTCTCCTCTCTCTCTCTCCTCTCTCTCTCTCTCTCTCTCTCTCTCTCTCTCTCTTTCTCTCTCTCCTCGCTCTCTCTCTCTCTCCTCTCCCCCTCTTCTCTCTCTCTCTCCTCTCCCCCACTAAACAGTAGCATGGATAAATTAGACTCAAATATAACCGTTCCAAACGTTATTGATACAATTAAATCATTGCCTCAAAATTAAGCGTCTGGTTCTGATGAAACTTGTCACAAATAATAAAACAGTCAATTCTGTAGCATATCCAATCCACTTATTATTTAATAACTCATTTCTCTTACTAATATTTCCTACAAAATGGAAAATTTCATGAATTAAGTGTGTCACAAAAATATTTGAAAGAATTGTATTTAAGCACATTTATATAAAAACAAATTATATTCAACAATCTATTTTATAAATTTCAATGTGTATACCTTCCCCATCATAGCGCCTTGTATCAGTTAATAGAAAGAAAGAAGTGTTTTATTTAACGACGCACTCAACACATTTTATTTACGGTTATATGGCGTCAGACATATAGTTAAGGACCACACAGAGTTTGAGAGGAAACCCGCTGTCGCCACTTCATGGGCTACTCTTTCCGATTAGCAGCAAGGGATCTTTTATTTGCGCTTCCCACAGGCAGGATAGCACAAACCATGGCCTTTGTTGAACCAGTTATGGAACACTGGTCGGTGCAAGTGGTTTACACCTACCCATTGAGCCTTGCGGAACACTCGCTCAGGGTTTGGAGTCGGTATCTGGATTAAAAATCCCATGCCTCGACTGGGATCCGAACCCAGTACCTACCAGCCTGTTGACCGATGCAGTTAATAGAATTGAATGGAAAACTATGTGAATCGTTTGATAATAAGGAGTAGTTATGTGTTGTGTTCTGCGACATGTCCAAAACGTTAGATAGAGTATAGCACAAAGGATTGATTTATAAACTACAACATTACGGTATTACGGATAAGAAATTATATATCAAGCAGAACTCAGAGAGTTTTTATTAATGGTTCGTTTTCCAATTATGGTACATTAACGGCCGGAATACCCCAAGGCTCCCTACTCGGCCCATTTCCCTTTTTAGTATATGTCAATGTTATTGCTGATGAACTTACTATGTAACTGGATTATTTGCAAATGAGATTAGTTTAAGAGCATCATCAAATAACATAAATATTACAGAATCTAATTTTAATGGAAATTTATAGAGACTGCACATATGGTCATAGCAAGGCTAATCACGTTCAACCCTGATAAAACTCACGTAGTATAATGTTCAAAAACTAACACCAACTCACCTCAACTAACCAGTTTGTATTTTGGAATCACCCATATTAAAGGGACATTCCTGAGTTTGCTGCATTGTAAGATGTTTTCGACTAATAAACTATTTCTACGAGTAAACTGACATATTAAATATATTTTCTTCTTTAGAATATCAGTGTCTGTTATTCAATGTGTTTCTGCTCGTCTTAATATTTGTAAGAAGCCTAAACTGAATTTGTCTTCAAATAATTTTCTTCGTACTTATTTCGTATTTACGCTAGTACAAATATTAGAACGATCAGAAACAAGTTTAATATACAGCCACAAATATTTTATGCAGAACAATATATTTGATATATAATTACAATCGTTAAAAGGTCTCTCGTTAGTCGATAAGATCTTAAAAAGTGCAACAAACTCAGGAATGTCCCTTTAACATAAGACAAACACATAAGTATTTAGATTTAACTTCCATTAATGATGAGAAATTAACAAATAACATTCAAAATATATGTAACTCAGCTTCAACCATGATCTCTATTATTCTAAGGACAAATACTGATGCACATATACACAATGTTTATTCGACCAGTACTTGGATATGCATATGAAGTTTGGGATGGTTGCTCAGTAACAGATTATCAAAATTTAGAAAAGATTAAATGTGAAGCAGCAAGGATAATAACTGGTCTACCACTGTTTGCATCTAGAAACAAGTTATATTTAGAAACAGGATTGGCTACCCTATCTGAACGCCAACAACGATGTATTATGTTCATAGTAATAGATTCTGAAAATTTAGAAAAGAATAATTCCATTTTATAATTACTGTTTTGTAATAAGCGCCTTGATTGGTTAAAATGCTATCACGTGATCTAAAAACACCAACGTTAATTCTTCCATGAACGTGAAAACTGAACCTTTTCGGTAAACAACGGAATCCCAGTTTCTACTTTTATCCCAATTCAGGCTTTAAACGACTCCGGTTTTGAACTGAGACACATAATGTATATGACAGGTCACATAAACGAAGCTTCTATTAGAGGTTATAGCAGAGAATGCTCAACAAATCCAAAGAGAGACATGAGCGCAACTTACACGTGCAAAAACACATAAGCCTTCGTGCACAATTCCGCGACCTGTCCTTTCCGAGAATATCACACAATCACAAACGTCCTCTGAAATCCACCCACACAGTAACACTGAAACCACTGTATCCCCTTCAAGTCAGTCTTCACATTCATTTTCACTAATTCAACTTTTGACAACTGCAATTTTAATATAGGTAGTAGATATATCTTCTAAATAATTTATCGAAAAAATGTTTGCGTTATCAGTTGATGTTCTGTTATTTTACATTTTATAACGTTTTATCCACATTTGATTCAGAAAATTAAAATGTATAAAACCTTATGTAAATCAATATAATGAATCGGAGATTTGACAGAAAAAAACGAATGTAACTTTCTAAGGGAATTCCCTTATTTGTGTATTGATACAGTTGTAAATCATTGTGGATTAGAGTTCGATTGGGTGTTTTAATATAGTTTTGTATAATGGCAGTATTAATGCATTTGGAATTATAACAATTGAACGTTATATTTTTGACGCGCTACGCCATTCATACGGTTTTTTGTGTTTATCATCGCACGAACGCCAAAAATATAACGTTCAATTCTTAATTAAACGTGAAGCAGCAAGGATAATAACAGGTCTACCACAGTTTGCACCTAGAAACGCATTATATTTAGAAACAGAGATGGCTACACTGTCTGAACGCTAAAAATTATGTAATATGTTCAAAATAATGAATGGTATGGGTCATGACTTCTTAGTCAGCAGCCTACCACCTAGTGTTGAACAACGTGTCCACTAGAGTCTGGAATATCTATTCAACAATATTTGCTAGAACAATCGTGTTACAAACGTCATTTATACATTTAACTATTGGTCTTTGGAGAAAATTATCAAATTTGGGCAAAAACGAAAGAGGTGCCTTTTCACCATGTATTTCCATTATTCTACACGCAAAATTAATCCATGTAAAAATTTTGAAATCCTATACAGCTGTTTGACAGTAATGATAATGTGAATAAATGTTGTTGTTGTTGTTTTTTTTTATTCCGATTTGGACATTTTCGATTAATTCGGATAAAATTCAGCCTGCCTGCCCACAAAAATAGTATGTGTGTGTGTGTGTGTTAATTACATAAAACCCGTCGTTTCCGACACTTATCGTTCCAGAGACCAAACTTGACTATGAAAGATGATACAACGCCTTTAATTGAACAACAACGTAAATGCAGCTTTTCTGTTTGGTTTCTTGGTCACTTCAGCTATAGGCTAATCAGGCGCGGATCCAGGATTTTTAAATAGGGGGGCCCCGCGAAATAAGTGCATTTTTGTGTAATTCCACTCTAGTGTATGATATAGTTAAAAAAAAAAAATAACTTGACCCCAAAAATAGGGGGGGGCCCGGGCCCCTTGGGCCCCCCACTAAATCCGCGCCTGCTAATAGAAATGCAGAAACTCGGAAGAGACAAAAGCCAGCATTGTGATAGGTTCGTCTGTCTCTGTATGCTTTGACTGGATAGACACGCCACACCTATTTTTACAAGTGGTTATTCTGTCTCGGTATACCATTAGATACTATACGCAGAACGCTCTTGTGGTTTAAGGCACAACCAGGCGAAGAAATACGCTTTTAGCTGGGTCCATTTACTACGAGTCATAATTATTCAGGAGAAATCCACGACACTTGTGAGTACGATTTTTTTTCCTGTATTTAAGTTATTGTCGTTAAACCTAAACAATATAAGAATCCATCATATGTGGTCATGTGGGATAGAAAAAGTTTACCCTCGGTGGTGAAAATGTCGACCTGGGACGAGGCTTGCCGAGTCCCATGGTAGAAATTTTCACCTCCGAGAGTATACCTTTTCTATCCCACATGACAGCATCTGATGGAGTCTTTATCTCTCATTCATTCGGTAAATAAACTATTATTTTACACGAACAGACAAAGATGGCTGAACAACTAACTTTTTTTATTTGACCATTTTGTCATTAATAAACTAGACTATCGTATTTGCCGTGTTTGTTCCATGTGTCAAATAAAATTTAACACTACAAATTAACAAAATAGCTTTTAAAATGAAGGTTTTAATAATAAAATATTAATTTAAAACTGTGTCTAATGACCTCACGTCACCACCTCACATTAATATGATGTCATATATTACCAACGACGTCACGTTAAACGCAAGCGCGTGATATCCCATGTAAGATAGAAATTTCTTTCATGGCTTTCTTTCATGGGATAGCTCTGTTCCATATACCTGAGGATGGGGGAAAAAACGTTTTAAACGTGAGAAACGTCTTTTGAAGTAAAAACACTAGATGAGTCAGTTGAAATTGTTGACAAAATAAACGTTCGAGATGAGCACTTATCACACAAAGTATAAACACAACCTGAAAATACACCTAGTGAAACACAAAACTAAGGGTCAAATTTCATATGTCCGTATTCTGTTTGGATATATGTATTCGTAATCTCTGTGAGCTGTGCAATCCGGATCAGTTCATTTCAACTTTATTTTCGAGCTTATATTCAATTAAGGTTCAAACACGCTGTCCTGGGCACACACCTCAGCTATCTGAGCTGTCTTTCCAGGACAATGGGATAGTTGTTTGTTAGTGAGATAAAAAGAGGCTGTAGTGGTCTTACTCCTACCCATTAAGTCTGAACCCTGAACCCTGAACCCTGTACCTACCAGCCTTAATGTCCGATGGCTTAACCACAACACCACCATTGAGGCCGGTAATCCGGATCAGTTACTTTCTATGACAATGGTTTGAGTAGTTCGTAATTATAGGATTACCCATATCACTTCTCTTTTCGTTGACGTTCCTGTAAGGTTGTGCGCCACTTGATGACGTCATCGTGTGACGTCAAAAGTGTTACGTCCCACTTGGCGTTCTAGTGGGACGTATCACATTGATATGTGCCAAGATATTTTTAACCATATGGGTAATAAGCATGCGTCCTTCGTATGCGAGTGTGTATTCGATCACTCTTTGTGTTGTGGATTATGAATGAAGAAGGATTACCCACAAATGAAATCTTGTCCTAAAAATACCAAACGGTCGACTTCGAAAAACGCCTAAATTTCTATGAAAGTTTGTCACAAATCCGGTCTGCAGAGACAAATACTGAATAACTAGACTAGGTTGATATTTTACATATTAAAAACACACCAGTAGCGAATTCTCTGTATCCTGTAACATCTGAAATAACATTTTAATTCGGTATTTGGTAAATCGAAGTTCTGAAGTCGCCTCACAGGTAATATGACGTCATCGCGATTAGCACAAATGTAGTCACGCTTTTCAATTAAATGTCATCAAAACGTCTTGTTGGCTGTAAACAAATGACCCATTAGCAGCAAAACGTTATTAAAGGGACATTTCTCAGTCGGCTGCATTGCAAGATGTTTCCGACTATTACAACATTTCTACGATTAAACTTACATACTAAATACATTTTCTTGTTTAGAATATCAGTGTCTGCATATTCAATGAGTTTCTGGTCGTCTTGATATTTTTAAGAAGCCCAAACTGGATTTTGTCTTCAACTAATGTCGTACGTACGAAAAAAAAGACATATTTTAGGAAATTTAACGCAGTACAAATATTAGAACAAAAAGAAACACGTTTAATATACAGCCACTAATATTTAGTCGATAACCATGTCAGTTAGTTCTGTGCCTTGGATATGTAATACAAAGTTTGTCTTCAGTGTGGTCTGGAGCGAGACGTAGCTCAGTGTCACAGCGCCGCGTAGGCGTAGTCGATCTAGGATCGATTCCCGTCGGTGGGCCCATTGGGCTATTTCTCGTTCCAGCCAGTGCTCCACAACTGCTGTAACATAGGCCGTGGTATGTACTATCCTGTCTGTGGGATGGTGCATATAAAAGATCCCTTGCTGCTAAACGAAAATAACCCTTAATATATTTGTAGTCCTTAACCATATGTCCGACGCCATATAACCGTAAATAAAATATGTTGAGTGCGTCGTTAAATAAAACATTTCCTTCTCCGTGCTTATATCCAATTAAGGTTCAAGCACGGTGTCCTGGGCACACACACTTCAGCTATTTGGACTGTTCAGGACAGGGGGTTAGTTGTTAGTGGTTAATGGAAGACAATAGGGTGTAGTGGTCTTACACCTACCCATTGAGTCGTTAAAACTCGCTCTGGGTGGGAGCCGGTAACGGTCTGCAAACCTTGTACCTAGCAGCCTTATGTCCTATGGCTTAACCACGACACCACCGAGGCCGGTGAAGCTCAACTAGCAATACTTTGAATACGCCTTGTACATTTCCATGCACTTCTTGTAGCTCACAATATCATCAGAAAACATACTCTGTTGTTTTATAAATAGAAAGAAAGAAATGCTTTATTTAATGACGCACTCAACACATTTTATTTACAGTTATATGGCGTCAGACATATGGTTAAGGACCACACAGATTTGGAGAGGAAACCCGCTGTCGCCACTACATGGGCTACTCTTTCCGATTAGCAGCAAGGGATCTTTTATTTGCGCTTCCCACAGGCAGGATAGCACAAACCATGGCCTTTGTTGAACCAGTTATGGATCACTGGTCGGTGCAAGTGGTTTACACCTACCCATTGAGCCTTGCAGAGCACTCTATAAATAGAGCATGTGGTCTGAATCTCATTTAAATTAATTTTCACTGCATAGGAAAAGGCGCATTTTGTACACGTATCCAATGGTCAGAACCACTGAATCATCGCAAAAAACACAAAAATAGCTGACGTACGTTGGTGAAAACAAACTCGTGTAGATATTTAAACAAAATATGGAAATATGTAGGAAGTATAACACAACTGAAAGGATTTATACCGATTAGGGGTAGAATGTAGCCCAGTAGTAAAGCATTCGCTTGATGTGCGGCCGGTCTAGAATCGATCCCCGTTGATGGACCGATTGGGCTATTTTTCGTTCCAGCCAGTGTTCCACAACTGGTGTAAAAAAGCCGTGGTATGTACTATCGTGTCTGTTGGATGGTGCATATAAAAGATCCCGTACTGCTAATCCAAAAGTTTAGCCCATGAAGTGGCGACAGCGGGTTTCCTCTCAATGGCTGTGTGGTCGTCAACCATATGTCTGACGCCATATAACTATAAATAAAATGTGTTGAGTGCGTCGTTAAATAAAACATTTCCCTGCCATTTCCCTCATACCGATTAACACAGTAAACTATTGATAGACCTGCAATTGACTCTCTCACTTAGCACCGAGGATGCACGTCCAAAAAATCTCTATTTATAGAAAGGAATTCAAACTTAATGTTGAATGTGATGGAAGTTAATGTGTGCCAGAACAATTGTGTCGCGTTCCGCAAATGGAAATTTATCCTAAAATGTGAAATAGGTGGATCAACCATTAAAAGGACATTCCTGAGTTTGCTGCACTTTTTTTGCGATTGTGGTTACATGTCAAATATATTTTTTCTGCATAAAATATTAATGGCTGTATATTAAACGTGTTTCTGGTCGGTCTAATATTTGTACTAGGTTAAATTTCATCTTATTTTCATACGAATGAAATTATTTGAAGACAAAATCCAGTTTGGGCTTTTTACAAATATTACGACGACCAGAAACACACTGAATACACAGACATTGATAGTCTAAACAAAAACATATATTTAATATATAAGTTTAATCGAAGAAATTTTTTATTAGTCGGAAACAAGGAAGGAAGGAAATGTTTTATTTAACGACGCACTCAACACATTTTATTTACGGTTATATGGTGTCAGACATATGGTTAAGGACCACACAGATATTGAGAGAGGAAACCCGCTGTCGCCACTTCGTGGGCTACTCTTTTCGATTAGCAGCAAGGGATATTTTATAGGCACCATCCCACAGACAGGATAGTACATACCACGGCCTTTGTTACACCAGTTGTGGAGCACTGGCTGGAACGAGAAACAGCCCAATGGGTCCACCGACGGGGATCGATCCTAGACCGACCGCGCATCAAGCGAACGCTTTTACCACAATCTAATTAAAATTAGTTCCACTATTACATGTGGATCTAACAGCAGCCAGTTGGAGCTCATGTCCACCAATCAAAACCTTACTTGCAGAATCATGCCAGTGATTTAAAAATAATTTGAAAACATTCCGAATTATCCTGAGGGTATACGACATGTTTCATGTGAATTACGAATGCCTTATTTAGACCAGTAGAACTAATTTTAATCAGATTGCTAACAACACTGCGTAGTCTCCAATGTCCAAGTAACATTTCGTCTGTAAATAATAATTTAAATATTGACCAATCACACTTCGCCTTATATAACCTTATTTGGGAGCATACAAATTCTAAAAATATCGGGCGAGTCTATTTCAGTGGCCGCAGTATAGCGAACCATACCAATACGTACTGGATGGGTTATCAGTCTTCAATTTTACATTACAAATTATTTATTTATTTAAAAAACTAAAAACTAAATCAGTCTTCAGTTTTACATTACAAATTATTTATTTTATAAAATAAAACATGTTTTAAGGCATTCGCAATTCACAGGAAACATGTCGTATACCCTCAGGATAATTCGGAATGTTTTCAAATTATTTTTAAATCACTGGCATGATTCTGCAAGTAAGGTTTTGATTGGTGGACATGAGCTCCAACTGGCTGCTGTTAGATCCACATGTAATAGTGGAGCTAATTTTAATTAGATTGGAGCTCCAACTGGCTGCTGTTAGATCCACATGTAATAGTGGAGCTAATTTTAATTAGATTGGAGCTCCAACTGGCTGCTGTTAGATCCACATGTAATAGTGGAGCTAATTTTAATTAGATTGGAGCTCCAACTGGCTGCTGTTAGATCCACATGTAATAGTGGAGCTAATTTTAATTAGATTGGAGCTCCAACTGGCTGCTGTTAGATCCACATGTAATAGTGGAGCTAAATTTAATTAGATTGGAGCTCCAACTGGCTGCTGTTAGATCCACATGTAATAGTGGAGCTAATTTTAATTAGATTGGAGCTCCAACTGGCTGCTGTTAGATCCACATGTAATAGTGGAGCTAATTTTAATTAGATTGGAGCTCCAACTGGCTGCTGTTAGATCCACATGTAATAGTGGAGCTAATTTTAATTAGATTGCTTTTACCACTGGGCTACGTCCCGCCACTAAAGAGGGAAACATGTTACAATGCAGCAAACTCAGGAATGTCCCTTTAAGAATGTTTGAAACTTTGTAAAAAAGATTCTCATCTTTGCTCTCTGGAAGGTCAAGCTGATGATGTTACAGAGACCGATGTATTGCTTATAAAATGATTCCATCCGTGTTGCTGATGATGTTACAGAGACTGATGTATTGCTTATAAAATGCTTATATCCGTATTGCTGGTGATGTTTCAAAGGCCAATGTATTGCTTATAAAATGATTCTATCCGTGTTGCTGATGATGTTACAGAGACCGATGTTTTGCTTATAAAATGATTCTATCCGTGTTGCTGATGATGTTACAGAGACTGGTGTATTGCTTATAAAATGATTCCATCCGTATTGCTGATGATGTTACAGAGACCGATGTATTGCTTATAAAATTATTCCATCCGTATTGCTGATGATGTTACAGAGACCAACGTATTGCTTTTTAACTGACTGAAACAAGATTCAAGAATTACAAATGCAAGGTATTTTAATGGGAAGGTGAACGACGAGTCTATCAAAGGCAAACAGTTTCCTCTATTTGATACCGTAGACACCGTGATGGGAAGTTCTAGGGGCCTAATTCACTAAACTCTCGCAACTTTGCGATCTCGCATTGCAGTGTTAAAAGACTTACACAGAGGATGCTTTGTTGTCTAGCAGAGCCTAAGAGTCCTTTGTGAATTAGGCCGCTGGATCAATAAACTTTATTATGATATGTAACAAGTCTTTTAAAAGTTTTCAGAACTATTTTTAACCGTTTACTAGTCTACTACAGACAGGACACTGCAGTCTTCCTCATTTAACATTCACTTAATTTAGAAACTTACTCCACATAAGTACATTTGTTTTCTTTGCAATGGGATTTTATAAAGGAAGAAAGGAAGGAAATGTTTTATTTAACGACGCACTCAACACATTTTATTTACGGTTATATGACGTCGGACATATAGTTAAGGACCACACAGATATTGAGAGAGGAAACCCGCTGCTGCCACTTCATGGGCTACTCTTTCCGATTGCAGCAAGGGATCTTTTATATGCACTATCCCACAGACAGGGTAGTACATACCACGGCCTTTGATATACCAGTCGTGGTGCACTGGCTGGTGTAATAATCTCCCAGAAACGCTACAACACCTGTTTTACGATTGTGACAAAGTCTGAGAACTTTGAGAAAATGTTGAAAAATGGATATTTATAAAAACTTGAATTCGCATTTCATTTACTAAAAATATAGTTATTTTTGGTATGATAGATGATAAATAGGAACAAAATATAAACTGGTTAATAATTAATGTTAAATATTATATTTATTCAATGAAGATGGTTAAAAGAAATCTATGTATTGATACTATAAAAGTGATTCTACAAAAGAAATTTCATATAAAAAAATATATCTATTATAGAAACTGTGAATATGATAAATTTAACATCGAATGGTCCAAGTGGCTTAATCTTTTCGATTAAAAAATACTAGAAACAACTTTGATTTTATTTGCAGTATATAAATGTCTACACAGTTTCAACTTTACAAAAAATATTCTTGTTTTTTTATCTCTATTATTAAATCGCATTACTCCATCTCTATTATGATAGTGTTACAATCACGATACTTCAAACTAACTAATATCTTCTCTCTTTTTTGTACTTTGTTTTTCTCATCGTTGTCCACTTTTGTAATACCACAACCACTTTGTGGTGGTGTTTTTTTGCTGGGGGTTTTTCAACCTTGTTTTCAGAACAAATAAACATAACAAATAGCTTACGAGTGTATATTGAGTCCATTTCAATATCCATGATTTAGTTTATATAAAAAAATCAATGTACTGTACAATTAAAACAAACTGTGTAGATTTTATATACCTATTTAAATGTGTGCATAATATTATGTTGAATATATTTGAATATTTTCTAGACATATAAATTATGTAAGGCACTGAGGCAAGGCACCCCAACCTTGACCTTGCCAAAATGATCTGGGGGGAAAGGAAAAAAAAAAAAAAATTACTGGCTCTATATTAAAAGTGTTTCTGGTCGTTCTAATATTTGTACTAGGTTAAATTTCATTTGATTTCCTAAACATTTTTTTTTTCCTACGTACGAAATTATTAGAAGACAAAATCCATTTTGGGCTTCTTACAAATATTAAGATGACCAGAAACACATTGAATATACAGACAATGATATTCTAAACAAGGACATATATTTGATATGTAAGTTTAATCGTAGAAATATTTTATTAGTCGGAAACATCTTACAATGCAAACTTCAAACTTTATTTCGGTTCACTCATGCCGTCAAACGACAGCATATGAGGGCATATTTTACAATAGTTATTCACAGTGACAAGATGACAACAGGACTTCTTCATAGAATATATACAGACATAATTCAAAATAGCTATATACACATTTTAAAAAGAAGACACATGGTGACAGAACATTTAGATAAAGCAGAGATATTTTTATAAGGCAGTACTTTCAAAGTATAAAATGATATTGAAGATGTTTATTTATGGTTTACTAAATTTACTTGTAATTTCAGAGATTAATTTTGACATTTTACCGAGAGTGATTATGCTATTACAATTAAACAGCAGCAAACTCAGGAATGTCCCTTTAATAATATAATATTTTATTTTACAGATACTCTGTGGACGCAATCACAGAAACATGTCACTACTCTCAACATTTTCGTTAAACCAGACATCCACCTTTACCACGACAGATAATGCTCTCGACAATCTTACTAATGGAAGTTATTTTGACTATGGAAGCGGTGACTTCAAACATTATTTTGACTATGGAAGCGGTGACTTCAAAACATATTTTGTTGGACCGTCAACCGATTTTCATTGGCCATATTTCAATTTAAATGGCTATGGTCACTGGGCCATCGTTCTGGCTATAGCCATAATAGGTACTATTGGAAACATCCTGCAGTTCATCATGATGAGCGACTCCAAGTTGTCTTCACTCTCCTACAGCGTGTACCTGAAATTCCTTGCTGTGTCTGATTCCTTGGTCCTGGCCGAAAATCTGTGGTCAAACACTCAGGAAGAATTTCATTTGCCGAAGTTTAGTAATATAAACGACGCTTTATGCAAAATTTTCGTCATCTTCGGGTTTTTCACGATGATGCTGTCACCCTGGCTGGTGGTAGGACTTACTCTCGACAGATTCGTATGCGTCCGTTTCCCATTAACGCGGGGAAGATTCTGTACGATGAAGAAAGCCATTACCGTCTGTTCGAGTATGATTGCTGCAACCATCGTGTTATGCTTTCCAAGTTTGGTTCTATCGAATTTCAAATATAACAAATGCCTACTATCTGATGAGTTCACTTACTATTTCATGTTCATTCGGCTAGTAATGTCGTCATTGCTGCCCTGTATTGTTATCCTCACCCTCAATATCGTTATAATTGTCAGCATCAAACGCAGCAACGCGTTTCGAAACACTTTCATAAAGAACAGGGCAGATTCAATGAAAGACAATTCATCACGCCCTCTCGTGTTAATTTCGGTACTGGCCTTTATAACGCTGATGCCAATCGCGACGTCAAATGCCATCGCTGTCCCGCTGTCCATATTCCTGGAAACAGGACAGAAAGTTGCAGCATTATCTGCGACATTGTGGCCAGCGTTCCACATAGTCTACTTGCTCAATTTCGCACAGAACTTTTTCATCTTGATGGTCAGTTCACAAACCTATCGAGAGATTATGAAAAGAAAACTGAGGTGCTTCTGTGGAAGGAGGAAACAAACACGACAAAATGCACCAGCATCAGGAGCAGCAGCCGCACCACCACCACCACCACCACCTACTACTTGTTCCACAGACAATACAGATGATATTTCCTTGGCAGTGGTTACCTGTAATACCACGCGTTCAGAAACATCAGTTCCGTAGTTGTCACAATTGGTACTGGAGTGTTTTACATCTAATATCACGTTTAGAATTGTCATTTCCACATAACTCGTACCACAATTTCATTATTATTATTATTATTATTATTATTATTATTCGTAAAAAAAAAAAAGAGAACAGGAAGACTGTTTTAGAAAGTAAAGTTTGTTTTATTTAACGACGCCACTAGAGCACATTGATTTTTTTATCTTATCATCGGCTGTTGGACGTCAAACATATGGTCATTCTCACACCTTTTTTTTTTTAGAGGAAACACGCTGTCGCCACACAGGCTAATTAATGTACGTTTAGAAATAAATCTATATATTGCATTGTTATAAGTTGAAATTGTAGAACTGTGACCGTTCTCCTCCATCCAAACAAACACACGCCCCCGTGTGTAGAGAGTAATTGTGTTAAAGCTGCAGTGCCTGGAATACTTTTATTATTTAAGCGTTTAGAATTAGATGATCCAGTTCTGTTTGGTACATAAAAGGTCAACCACATCGCTATAGTTTCGCAATGCTCGCTTATCTAAATTAAGTCAACTACAAACGCAATGGCCAGCTTTGTTTTTCTTCATTTAGCGGGACGCCAGTAGAACTGGGATTGTTCGTGATTTGCGCAGGCGTTGAGCTTCTCATGTGATTTTGAACAAATTTAACAGTCTTACATGTAAGGGGTGTTAATAATTACGTAACGCTCTAGGGGTAGAGGAAGAGGGTGTTGTGCTCGATTTACGTAACATTTTTCAAGACTATATTTTATTTTTATTCATTACTTAGACCTGAAAAGGTGTTTTTTGGAAATGCGCGGTCGGTCTAGGCTCGATCCCCATCGGCGGGTATATAAAAGGCCATGGTATATGATATCCTGTTTGTGGGATGGTATATATAAACGATCCCTTGCTAAAAAAATAAATGTAACGGGTTTCCAAGGCGCGTAAAAAAAAAAGAGTGAAGTTTGTT
The DNA here is from genome assembly GCF_016097555.1 of Gigantopelta aegis. NCBI lineage: Eukaryota > Metazoa > Mollusca > Gastropoda > Neomphalida > Peltospiridae > Gigantopelta > Gigantopelta aegis. The sequence goes on along the minus strand of NW_024533757.1, from coordinate 14,961 downwards.
TTATTTAACGACGCCACTAGAGCACATTGATTTTTTATATTATCATCGGCTATTGACACTGTTTTAAGAGGAAATCCGCTGTCGCCATATAGGCTACTCTTTTACGACAGGCAGCAAGGGATCTTTTATTTGCGCTTCCTACAGGCAGGATAGCACAAACCATGGCCTTTGTTGAATCAGTTATGGATCACTGGTCGGTGCAAGTGGCTTACACCTACCCATTGAGCCTTGCAGTCCAAGGCGCGTGTGCAGGGATTTCAGCGGGGTTGGGGGTTATAGACTGTGTTGTGCGAAGTTTATACGGGGCCATGCTCCCCCAGAAAATATATTTAAATTTGTTTTAAACTTGGGCAGGTAAGGGTTTCGACCCCAATACCCTCCCCCTGCACATGCACCCGTTTCCTCTCTAAGATCATATGTCAAAATTACCAAATGTTTGACATCCAATAGCAAATGATTGTTAAATCAATATGCTCTAACATTGATGTCGTTAAACAAAACAAACTAACTTTACCCTTTCCAAACGAAAGAATATTTATTTGAATTTTCCGATTTTGACACACGTAAAATTAAGAAGTGAAAACGTTCATTGTCTACTTTAGTATATTTTATTTAAAATATGTGCATGATAAATGTGTTACTAGTATACAAATTAAACTTTGAAAGTTCTACTAACACTTTACATAATATTAAAGCCGCACACCCTAGTTCCATCCAGTGAAAATAAATTATAATTTGGTTAATCTACAAACCTGTAACACACTTAGATCACGTTTTTATCAAATGGAGTGAAAAAGCAGGTTTTATATCGATAAATACCATGGGAATCCCCATGTCCCAATTGCTTGAAATAATTTTGAAAGTTAGTATTCTGATGTCACCGGTAGATGTCGCTCGAAGCACAACAATGCCTACGTCACGACAAATTTCACAGACTTAGGGTGCGTTCGTTTCACCTCTCCTGGACATGTTCCAACTGTTCTGTCCTGGTTGTATCCCCTCTCCAGATATCGTAAGACTTAGCAAAATTATTGGTTTTAAGGGTTTCTAACGTTTTGCATTGAGACACTTACTTGTCTGAACTTTATTGTTACTGAAAATGTTCACGAACTGTGAAGAAAAATCTCACAAATGAACAACAACAAATCGGATGTTGATTGCGCGAACCGTGCACGAGAAAACAAACCGAACCAAAATGATAACGGTCACGTGATATACCAACGTCTGTGACATTGAAATGGAAATATCCCCTCTAAAAATAGATTGGACCTCGCTTGCTTAACGGTTTTTTCTCGACAACACGTCTTGTGAAAAAATGCAAAAAATGCATTTCGTGGTTTTACAAACATCAGGATTACCAAAAAGCACTTCAGGTGAATGGAAATGTGTATTCTAAATAATAAAATGTAAGTAAAGTGCAATTTTATTTGTGAAAAATGGGGTTTAATAGCGAAAAACAACACCGTAATGGTTAACAAATAAACGTAACTAGGGTGTGTCCCTTTAATTCTGAAATAGGAAGGTACGATTGTCGATAATACATTGTCAAGATCAAACCGGTTTTAACGAAAGACTCCAGTATCGTAATCTCAACCGAACGTTCGTACAGCGCAAGATTTCTCTTTTAATTTTTTGAGACGAACTCTACAATTTCAAATCCGCAAACGCACGTGTTAACTGAAACTGACAAGAGGCTGTCGCTTGTGCTTTGCCGAGCAGGCGACGAATCGAGCGTATACTTTTGACGATCTCCATTCATAGCGAACACACATGAGTTTTTTAAATGTGCATTTGAGCTTGTATTTCATATTTGTACATGATGTTATAATATGGTAACCAGAGACTGTAACTTTAAGATAAACTTCCTATACAGTTTTTGAAATAGTTGTCCCGTGTCCGAAATATTGTAGCACAAATAATCTTTTTGATCTATTAGATTTTAGGTTCTTAGCTTGTATCGTAATTGCGATGAGTCAGTTAGCGTTTTCTGAAGCAATTGTAGATGGGCATCTTGAGTTCTAGTCCAGCGACAGTTGGTGATGGTTTTACGTCTGTATAAACGTACACATGGTTTTGGCTACATGAATGTCAGGCTTACATTTTAAGTTTAATTTACTTCTTATTGATAATTAAAAATAAAGGTGTTGAAATAAGAAAATGTACATTTGAGTTAGCATTTAGAAAAAAAAATTTTAAACAAAGCATTTGTAACGGATATTCACTATTTATTTTTCCAAATAACCACTTATCGTTAGGAAAGTTCCATTTTGAAAAATTCCATTGTAAGCTAGTTGTTCGGATTTTCGGTTTTCGTTGACATGAATATTGATGCATTTTTTTGTGTGCCCAACTGCTCTGTAAGTTCTATTTCTGTCAAATCTTTATTAGTAAAAGTAATTTTTCGCTCCACTCAATTATACATGGTTTAGCTGTACGTGACTGTAGATTCATGTAGATTGTATTGTAGTCGCTTCGATATAGAGTCGGGTAGATTTTCAATGTACTCGCTTGGCTGTAGAACGACGTAGATCTTCTACTGATATATCAGCAGATATAGAATTGAAATACGTTATGGCCATCAACAAGCTCAACTCTGCCATCTACCTTGGTGTACTCGCTTGGTTGTAGAATAGGGTAGATTTTGCAATCGGATCTCCACTAATTAAAACAGGTTTTCCTTTATGTTGTTTTACCGGAATGTTAAAGGAATAACATAAGTAACAAGTTGGCTTCTTGGTTGTATTTCCTTTCCAACACGAAACACTGTTTACACCGTGGTAACACATATAAAAATATATAATTGTCATAGTGTATTCGTTAAAACGCATAAAATACCCGTAACAACAATAAAACTATCATCTCGGTATGTACTCTGACGCGGTATGTATTTTGGCGCGCTATCTTTAAATAGCAAGTGTGCGTCATCCAATAAAAAATAAGACGTCAGTTAGAAGTTTTTGTTGACGGAATTATTGTTTATTGTTTATTGATAAGAATAAAGCAAAGTTTACAATTTGCCAATTTGCGGTAAGTATAAACAATTAAAATTACCATATAACTAAAAGTACTATTTTCCGTAAGGCACTTCTTTAACATGCATAAACATCCGGATATCTCCAAATTTCACAATGAATTTTACTCACCTGCTGTATTTTAATGGTGTTATTTTTCACATGTGTTATTAATAGGGTATTTATAGACCACCACACATCGTTTCCAGTTATTTTGAGTTACTTTTCTTGAATATTGGTCATTCAGAAGTTATCTGGATGTTCCGCTTCAAAATATATACCGCAAAAGGACAGAATATGCACAAGTGAACTGAAACTAAATATATGTATGTATGTATGTATGTATGTCTCTCTCTCTCTCTCTCTCTCTCTCTCTCTCTCTCTCTCTCTCTCTCTCTCTCTCTCTCTCTCTCTCTCTCTCTCTCTCTTTTCTCTCAATTTTTCTGGCGTATATCGCGTTTTGATAAAAAAAAAAAAAAAAACCCGGATTTACGCAATACAATTTCATAAGAATCAATCACGTTTTGCAGCAAATCAGCGGGCCTACGATTAGCCCTTATTGAAATACAATAATGGCTTTAACTAAAAACTAGAAAGAAAATGGTTTATATAGCGTTTTGCGCCTGAACTCTTCATATATATATATATATATATATATATATATATATATATTAGGTTTTGTCTCTGTGTCACGGGGATCCTATAATACCCGTAACTGAATGAAACACGATTATCCAAATAGCTCTCCTAACTGTATATATATTAGATCTCTCTGCACCGGGCAGTGTATACCCGAGTAGCTCGGCTCTAGGTATATCAGAGATACGATCTTACATAAGGTGTTATTATAGCACGTTTAGTTCACTAGAAAACACAACAAAAACACAATACACTTTGGAATCTGTATTAATACTACGCTGACAAATATATTTGCCGCAGTTAATTAGTTAACAACAACACTAATAATAACAACCCAGAACTAATCACTTAATTAGTTAATAACTAGGTGTCTAATTTACACAATATTCTAATCACTTCACCGTGATACAACACACACACACGTGTGATAATTGAGAAACGCTGCCAGGGGAACTTAATTAGTAAAGGAATTACAACTCTATTCCTAACTGGTTAATTTTTAATTAACCTGTAACTACTCATTCAGTAACCTTGTAATACATAATTAATACTGGTACCTATCACAATAAAGACAATAACCTACAGTTTACCTAGGTCCTCCAGGATGACTGGCTAAGCTTTTATAATTTTAGACAGTGAAGCCTACAATTTACTTCGTCACTTTACCGAAACACTGTCTAAATAATATTGGTATAATACAGTATTAAAATATTTAAAGTCACATCAATCACATCAAGGTATACAACAGAGCAGAAAAATATATATTTACCAAGTCCAAACGGACTAACGTTCCCTGGGAGCCTTCCTTTTGTTTCTCCCCGATAAATCTAAATCCTAGCTATTTATTATAAAACCAAATATCGCCTGGGGGCACATCGCGGTCCTCCCCCTATCAAGTGAATTTTCTACAGCGACCAAGACGGCATATTTTTCTTAAATGGTCAGACTTACTGTCGCCAGTTCGCTGACAATCCCCTGGTCGTAAAACAGAACTCGCGGAGGTAATACGTAACTACTGGCCACATGGCCTCCGCACCTGGTCTGGGTGTGTATTAGAGGGTACAGTCGCGCGGAGGTATTACGTAGCAAAGTGCCCACCTAGTCTAAGTGCATATTGGGACTGCACACGGCCTTCTAAAACAATTAATATCGCCACAGGCGAAAAGAAATTAAGTGCATGTTCCGTCACACTCTGTCAATAATAAGAAAAACATCGCTATTTTTACACTACGCGATGATATATTGTGTCTTTGATTTTAACATTTTTCATAAGTGAGTTGCTTTAATTTGACAGGTGGATAACTACATGTAAGTGGAGACCAAGAAACAGACGTCAGATTACCAATTAACTAATTTTAATCAATATATATGAAAAAATAAATATATAAACTGCCTTGTTATAAAGTTCAAATTGTAGCACGATGACACATCGATCAATCATCAATCATCGATCAATCATTGTGGTGCGATATATTAATACTTGTATATCAGTCAGCTGTACTTATTCTAATGAGATCTGTCCAGTGTTAGGTTTGCTTTAGTAAAATATTCTGAGTGGCAGTCCTCTCTGTGGTGGTGGTGCCAGATGTTCAAATCCCCAGTAAAGAAACTCCGCGGGAGTGGCTGTCCTCCTAAAGACGAGGCACTAGATGGAGATTCATGGCATCATCCATTCGACTCTACATTGTACAGAGATATGGTCCAGGCCATGTATTACGGTATTGTTGTTAAGATTAAATGGATTCCAAAACAGTCTGAAAATGCATTATCAAATAGATAAGAATGTTTCCACAATAAATAACAGAACAATCAAAGATGATAAAATGTTGGATAAAACTAATAGTATGAAGTATAATGTATTTTTGTGTTCGAATTATTTATAGACATATTATATTGGCCTGAATACGTAGAATTGATTTATTGACATATACTATGAATATAGACTTGACTGACAGTTTGTTTATCAATATACACGTATCAGTTTTTATCCTATAACTTACCCATGATATCCATGTCATAAACCCTTATGATAATTTACTTTATTAACCCGGTTAATAATGGTATGCAAATCTGCAAGGTCTCTAGGTAATTTGTTGCTGTGGATGGGTCATTTGCTTACAAGCCAACAAGACCCGTGTACCTGAGCATAACGTTTTCAAAGATTTGTTTAAAATGCGTGACGTCAGACTAATCTGTGCTAATCGTGATGACGTCATATTATCGATGGCGGCGACTTTAGTACTGTGATTTACTAAATAAAGTAATTAGAATGTTATTTTAGAAGTGTTATAGGATAAATAGAATTCGCTACTCGTGTTTTTTTAATATGTAAAATATCAACCTCGTCTCGTTAATCAGTATTTGTCTCGACAGAGCCTCGACAAATACCGATTAACATAGACTCGGTTGATATTTTCAATAATAAAAAATACTCGTGACGAATCCTCTATATATGTATCAGTTCTATATTGTATATTTTATATTTTGTGGTTGTTTGTCAATATATATATATGACGTTGCTTCCCCAGTCCTAGCCCAGACTGTGCATGTGAAATATGACATCATTTCGTCGTCTCCTAGATGTGGCTGAAACATTTTAAGACGGCCCTTGGGCCTTGTTGTTCATAAACAATTTACAATAATAATTATAATATGGATAATAAAGGAATTATTACACTCGCGTGTGAATCGTACTGATTTTACCAAACTCGTGTCAGGATTCATATATTACCCTCGCTGTCGCTCGGGCAATACATGAATCCTGATACTCGTTTCGTAAAATCAGTACGACACACATATTCGTATAATATATCTATATCTATATATATATATAATATAATACAATATAATATAATATCACTTCGATTTTGTATACTGTATATTTTGTGTTTGTTTATCAATATGTATCGGTTTATATATATATATATATATATATATATATATATATATATATCAGTTCGATTTTGTATACTGTATAGTTTGTGGTAAAACACATAATATAACACTAGCGCACATTGATTTGTACAGTTCGAGTCTTACCACTTGACCTTTGTGTTTTTAAATATCGCATGCACGATCCCCAGACAGAATAGCACATAGCATGACCTTTGATATACCAGTCGTGGTGTACTGGGATAAACGAGAAATAGCCCAATGGGTTCACCGACGGGATCGATCATAGACAGAGCACTGGGATACTGGGATAAGGAAAGAAGTGGTGAAAGTTACAGATCTGGTGTGTGATGTAAATACATAGAAGATTATAGCTATGATGTTCATATAGTGGTACTTTGGAATAATGTCACCTGCACAAAGGTCCAGTTGTTCAACAAACATAAGCTGACTACATGTTGATAAAGAGAGTGTATGTGGGTGAGGGTGGGGTATGATAATAAAGGAAAATAATAAATATGAGAATAAATTATATTAATCAAAACTATAATAGTGGGATATAAGTTAATTTGTAGACATATATGAGATAATGTACACCAAAAATAATTGTTAGAAAATACAAATATTGTTATTCTTTCTAAAATCTATATACAAACTAATTGCAGTTAAATAATATTTAGTTTGCTATATGAATTGTTGAACAACGGGTCTTTCAAATGTCACCTTTTGTTGTCTGTAAATGGGCTGTGGCCTAAAAAACGGAATAAAGAATGGAATTGAATTGAATATCACAATAACTTTTGCCTTTGAGTATACATACCTATTCAATCTTACTATAGTGATAAAGACATTTTGAAACCGTGTGATAAATTTATTTTTTAAAGCACATATGTGCGATCAAGACCGGAACTTTTAAATGGGGAATTCCCTTTTTAGTTTTACTGCAGTTAGCACCTTTTATTTACTGACGTCATATATGATTTACCAATTACGTCACATCGTATTTGACATATTAAACAACGCTGCTGCAGAGTATGATTCTTAACGTAAAGTAAATTCATGAAAGGAGTTTTGTTCATAGCTTTAACAAAATGTTCTTTTGACGTTAAATTAAAAACTGGGTTTTTTTTGTAAAACATAAAAGAAAGAATGTAATAAATACAGAACTCCACATACATGTACGTTGGTTTCGCTTCCTATTTATTGCACTCGTTTATTTTGCGAAAGAACATACCACTGTTATATATTCTTGCGCAAAATGAACTCGTGCAATAACAGAAAGCGAAAACGACGTATGTGAAGTTCTGTATATGTAAGACGCTAGCATTCTGTCACATTCAAAAGGCGCTTTTAATCTTATTCATAAATAAATATACAAGTTTTGGATTCTTATCGCAAAAACTAAAAGTTATTTGTATCTACTGTACTAAAACAAATGATTTAAAGAGTATGTTTATTGAAAATCTATTCTGAAATACTCGCGTCGAGTCGGGCTTATGCCACGTAACTTTTTTATTTACATATAATTTTATCCCCCCCCCCCCCCCCCCCCGAAAAAAAAAAAAGAAAAAAAAAAAAAAAGAAAGATTTGAGTTGGAATGGGTTTAAAGTGATCTCTGTATAATAAAAATGTTCATCCATTAGTTAAAGTTTGTTGTTTGTCCACACCACTATAGCATTGATTTATTAATCATCGGCTATTGGATGTCAAAAATGTGTTAATTTAGACATAGTCTAAGAGAGAAAACCTGCTACATTGTTTTTCCATTAGTAGCAAAGGATGTTTTGTATGCACCATCCCGCAGACAGGATAGCACATTCCAAGGCCTTTGATATACAAGTTGTGGTGCACTGGAAGGAACGAGAAGGAGCCCAATGGGCCCACAGACGGGGATAGATCCGAGACCGACCAAGCATCAGCCGAGCATTTTACCACTGGGATACGTCCCGACCCTGTTCATACTTTAGATAATATATCCATTAACTATAAGGAATTTAATTTGTTTTACACTGCAAGACAAACGGAAAATAGTTATGTTGGTTATTAAAATGACACCCAACATATTATTTGTTACACCGTTTTTCACACGGCGTATGGGATTGTTGGCCCTACGCCCCTCAAATATTTTGAAGGGGCGAACAATCCCGTACGCCCTGTCAAAAAACACGTAAAGGATTTATAACCTTTTGGATCTATTTTTATACTTAAACAAAAATTACACTAAAATTCAAACTATTAAACAAAGTAGCTTTAAGTCGGCCTACACACATTTTGAGTTGTAATATATTTTAATAACATAACATGTTATCAAATTCCTCAAAATTTATTGGGGTTCCTTTTCTAGCAAATAAATATGTAAGGTATTTACAGCTTTTTGTTAGCTGCTTGGGTATCGAGAGTCAACATTATGTCGAAAGCAGACGATTTATAAGCAAAGGGGAATAACTCATGTCGCATTGTAATGTTGCGTGTTTTAAAAGTTTACAATTATTCTGTAATCGTGTCGGAAAAACAAACTGAACACCCGCAGCCGAACAGAAATATTTGTCGGGTTGTACTAACTTGCAGAACCTGTGAAAAGCATGTCAAGTTATTACTTTAAATATTTTTGTGATAATTAGCCCAAGTTGTAACACGGTAACAGATTACGCAATGCTATATTCTGGCATTAGCTTTCAGTACGCGAAAAACTACAATCTAGCACATTTTGGGGGTGCCAAACGTGCACAAGAAGTCTTCAGTAAAAATAAATTGACCGAGTTGTGGTATTCCCATTCATAATGAATTCAAGAATTTTAACAAATTTAATTAGCGAGGCGCGTTGGAAAAACATATGGTCGGTCTCATCCGCAGTTTGTATTTTCATACAACCAGTCAAGCAAATCACGTGACATTTCGTACACCCCGGCAAATTCTGTATTTTCGCACAAATCCTGTATTTTGTCCGCAAATGACACGGTGTACTTGTGGTATGCATTAGCTATTAACCAATCAAGACGCATGCAATTTATCTAAAAGGTAATAAACACATTTCTTACACACCCGTTTGTGAGAACACCATGTGTTATTTTCGGTGATGACCATGTTACCAATGTCATTCGTCCAATAAAAAACCAGCACGATGGAAATCGATTACACTGTGGCGTACAGTTCACCTGGCAACCATGCGTCTGCCACGCGTAAGGCTGCTACAAGTGCAAAGGGTTGTAAATATATTTTAATATGTTAAAATTTGCTTAAAACCTGGTTTCTGAGGATATGTAAGAAATAGAATAATACATTCGTGCCATTTAGATACCATTTATCTCACAACTCGTTGTTTAAAAACGTATCAAACTCGCTCTCGCTCGTTAGATACACTTTAAAACAACTCGTTGTGAGATAAATGGTATCTGACAGCTACTCATACATTATTCTCTATGTAAATATGTTCGGTTCGCGGAGCTCTGAATACACAGGGACTAAAGAACGAAAACAATTTATCTTTAAATATTTACGGACTATTTACTTTAATATTTAATACAAAAATCTTAAATTCATTACATTACATTTTGCACAGATAGTAACGTTGGCTGAGAAAATCAATATGATGTATTAAAAATGTAGTGCTACACAGTGGCGGATCCAGAAAATCAATATGATGTATTAAAAAGGTAGTGCTACACAGTGGCGGATCCAGAAAATCAATATGATGTATTAAAAAGGTAGTGCTACACAGTGGCGGATCCAGAAAATCAATATGATGTATTAAAAAGGTAGTGCTACACAGTGGCGGATCCAGATCAATATGATGTATTAAAAAGGTAGTGCTACACAGTGGCGGATCCAGAAAATCAATATGATGTATTAAAAAGGTAGTGCTACACAGTGGCGGATCCAGAAAATCAATATGATGTATTAAAAAGGTAGTGCTACACAGTGGCGGATCCAGAAAATCAATATGATGTATTAAAAAGGTAGTGCTACACAGTGGCGGATCCAGAAAATCAATATGATGTATTAAAAAGGTAGTGCTACACAGTGGCGGATCCAGAAAATCAATATGATGTATTAAAAGGTAGCTACACAGTGGCGGATCCAGAAAATCAATATGATGTATTAAAAGGTAGTGCTACACAGTGGCGGATCCAGAAAATCAATATGATGTATTAAAAAGGTAGTGCTACACAGTGGCGGATCCAGAAAATCAATATGATGTATTAAAAAGGTAGTGCTACACAGTGGCGGATCCAGAAAATCAATATGATGTATTAAAAAGGTAGTGCTACACAGTGGCGGATCCAGAAAATCAATATGATGTATTAAAAAGGTAGTGCTACACAGTGGCGGATCCAGAAAATCAATATGATGTATTAAAAAGGTAGTGCTACACAGTGGCGGATCCAGAAAATCAATATGATGTATTAAAAAGGTAGTGCTACACAGTGGCGGATCCAGAAAATCCATTTAGAGGGGGCCCCATTGACATGAGGCGGAATGCCAAGAGAACTTTCCGGAGGTTTGGATCGTAAAATAATGAAAATTAATATTAATAATATTATAACTATCGCAAATCGGACCGATATAAAGTAAAGTTTGTTTTATTTAACGACGCCGCTGGAGCACATTGATTTTTTATCTTATCATCGGCTATTGGACGTCAAACATATGGTCATTCTGACACTGTTTTTAGAGGAAACCCGCTGTCGCCACATAGGCTACTCTTTTTACGACAGGCAGCAAGGGATCTTTTATTTGCGCTTCCCACAGGCAGGATAGCACAAACCATGGCCTTTGTTGAACCAGTTATGGATCACTGGTCGGTGCAAGTGGTTTACACCTACCCATTGAGCCTTGCGGAGCACTCACTCAGGGTTTGGAGTCGGTATCTCGATTAAAAATCCCATGCCTCGACTGGGATCCGAACCCAGTACCTACCAGCCTGTAGACCGATGACCTGCCACGACGCCACCGAGGCCGGTCGGACCCATATAGTCAACGGCTACGAGGAAAATTAAATAGGACGTATATACGTATATACTTAAAACCGTCTGGTGATGAAAGAGATACAGTCGAAACGTAGGGAGGAAATTGTAACAGAAGAGATTTATGGTTAAATAGTTTTATATAATAATATGTTATTGATCTTCTTGCGTTTCCTTATGACAATCCATCAACGAACACAACTGTTTTTATTTATCTCTGACTTTCAATCCAAGTACAAATCGACCACATACATTTGGTAGTAATCACACAATGTGACATTGTACTATTATAGGCGCACGACGTGACCCAGTGGTAAAGATTGATCCTTCCTGACCGGTCTGTAGGAGGACTGTCACTCCCCAAAATTATAAACCCTTCCTGACCAGTTTGTGGGAGGAATGCCACTATAGAGAACATGTCTGTATGAGGGACGGAAGGAAGGACATGTTTTATTTAACGACGCACTCTAACACATTTTATTTACGCTTATATGGTGTCAGACATATGGTTACGGACCAGACCGATAGAGAGGAAACCCGCTGTCGCCACTTCATGGGCTACTCTTTTCGATTAGCAGCAAGGGATCTTTTATATGCACCATCCCACATACAGGGTAGTACATACCACGGCCTTTGATATACCAGTCGTGGTGCACTGGTTGGAACGAGAAATAGCGACCGACCGCGCATCGAGCGAACGCTGTACCACTGGGCTACGTCCCGGCCCAAATGACTATTCAAAGCATAGATACATTAACCGTGGGGCTGGTATATCAAAGGCCGTGGTATGTACTATCCTGTATGTGGGGTGGTATATCAAAGGCCGTGGTATGTACTATCCTGTATGTGGGGCTGGTATATCAAAGGCCGTGGTATGTACTATCCTGTATGTGGGGTGGTATATCAAAGGCCGTGGTATGTACTATCCTGTATGTGGGGTGGTATATCAAAGGCCGTGGTATGTACTATCAATATCAAAGGCCGTGGTATGTACTATCCTGTATGTGGGGTGGTATATCAAAGGCCGTGGTATGTACTATCCTGTATGTGGGGCTGGTATATCAAAGGCCGTGGTATGTACTATCCTGTATGTGGGGTGGTATATCAAAGGCCGTGGTATGTACTATCCTGTATGTGGGGTGGTATGTACTATCCTGTATATCAAAGGCCGTGGTATGTACTATCCTGTATGTGGGGTGGTATATCAAAGGCCGTGGTATGTACTATCCTGTATGTGGGGTGGTATATCAAAGGCCGTGGTATGTACTATCCTGTATGTGGGGTGGTATATCAAAGGCCGTGGTATATCAAAGGCCGTGGTATGTACTATCCTGTATGTGGGGTGGTATATCAAAGGCCGTGGTATGTACTATCCTGTATGTGGGGTGGTATATCAAAGGCCGTGGTATGTACTATCCTGTATGTGGGGTGGTATATCAAAGGCCGTGGTATGTACTATCCTGTATGTGGGGTGGTATATCAAAGGCCGTGGTATGTACTATCCTGTATGTGGGGTGGTATATCAAAGGCCGTGGTATGTACTATCCTGTATGTGGGGTGGTATATCAAAGGCCGTGGTATGTACTATCCTGTATGTGGGGTGGTATATCAAAGGCCGTGGTATGTACTATCCTGTATGTGGGGTGGTATATCAAAGGCCGTGGTATGTACTATCCTGTATGTGGGGTGGTATATCAAAGGCCGTGGTATGTACTATCCTGTATGTGGGGTGGTATATCAAAGGCCGTGGTATGTACTATCCTGTATGTGGGGTGGTATATCAAAGGCCGTGGTATGTACTATCCTGTATGTGGGGTGGTATATCAAAGGCCGTGGTATGTACTATCCTGTATGTGGGGTGGTATATCAAAGGCCGTGGTATGTACTATCCTGTATGTGGGGCTGGTATATGTATCTTTTTACGACAGGCAGCAAGGGATCTTTTATTTGCGCTTCCCACAGGCAGGATAGCACAAACCATGGCCTTTGTTGAACCAGTTATGGATCACTGGTTGGTGCAAGTGGTTTACACCTACCCATTGAGCCTTGCGGAGCACTCATTCAGGGTTTGGAATCGGTATCTGGATTAAAAATCCCATGCCTCGACTGATATCCTAGCCCAATACCTACCAGCCTGTAGACCGATGGCCTAACCACTACGCCACCGAGGCCGGTCTGTGCAACATGGATTCATTAACAATACTAACAAGGATTCATTTTATATTACCCAAATACAAAGTGAACAAAGAACTACGTGTTCTTGGATAGGCAATTGTATTGGTTTAAAGTCGCACACCTTAGTTTTAAAGGGACATTCCTGAGTTGCTGCAATATGTAAGATGTTATCGACTAAAAGACTTTTTAACAATTGTAATTACATATTAAAAAAACTATTCTGCATAAAATATTAGTGTCTGTATATTAACGTGTTTCTGATTGTTCTAATATTTGCACTAGGTTAAATTTTATTTTATTTCCTAAAATAGTATTCTTTTTTTCGTACTTAAGAAACACATTGTGTTATTTCAAAATTAATGTTATGAAAAATATGCTCTATGGTTTCTTTTTTTTGAAGAATATATATATATATATATATATATATATATACACTGTCAACTCACAACGATTCGTTGTCCCTCAGTGGTATTATCGGTGACGTATAATGTAGGTGTTGCACATAGATCTACCACCTTGTTATATTATAACATAGTATTGGTTCAATCCATCGGTGCATAATATTGTACAATTATATAGATCTTTTCAAAAAATAATTTAAAAAATGTGTAAGCTTGGTAAGTATCTCAAATAGGGAAACTATTTACATTCTCGTCTCATTTGAATGTCCATCCTCCAAATACACAATCTGTCATGTATATATTTCTGTTTATGTATCATTGTATAGTTAATGACTATGAGCCGCAAAGTTTAAAGCAAATAACTAATACTATACTTGATAGATAATGTTGCAGGTCGATTCAGAATGACACAATCATCAATTATTCGGTGTCATCGCTGTGTAATGAATGCAATATGAAGCCACTTGAAAGACGCATTAAACAACGAAAATAGACACACATAAACTTCTCTTGGTTCGTATTTCTAATTTGATCTGAATCCGCAAAAGAAAATTAATTATTGTTTTGTTTTTTAAAAAGAGTATGAAAACTATATAATCAAAGTGGAAGTAATAAATGTAATACATATGAAATAAGTGAGATTAATACATATGAAATAAGTGAGATTAATACATATGAAATAAGTGAGAGTAATACATATGAAATAAGTGAGATTAATACATATGAAATAAGTGAGATTAATACATACTAGTATTTTTAATGTTCGTCAAGAAACAATGATCTGGGATGTGTATCTTGTTTACGGTAAATAATCATTGAACATATTCATCCAATCTGATTAATATGAGCTCCACTCGCTAATGCATCAGTCACACATG
>NW_024533756.1:10000-31678 GCF_016097555.1 Gigantopelta aegis | reverse complement strand
CATGTTTATCACAAAGTGTGCACATTCTTTGAGATCTTTCAATATTTGTGTATCTACCCAATTCTAAATTTAACTTATGGGCATTCTAATTTTAGCTATTTCTTTTAAATAACAAATGTCTAATGTGTTTTTTTTAAGATAAGTCTGCAAACTAAATTCTTTTACCAAATATTGATATAAATCTCCTTTTGGCGTTGCCATTATTCTGCTATAGCATTGCTGCTTAAACACATCACATAGCCTTTCTTTAAGTACATTATAAATACTGTCATCAACATGTGTTAAGTTCCATATATATGTTAGACCAAGTGCATTAAGTTCTTTTTTAACGTTCATTAACCAATTATCTCCATATTGCTCCATTTCCTCATATATAGCTTTTAATATAGAGTTATTAGTAGTATGTAGTTTTATCCAATATTTAAAGATTCTTAGTTTTCTTATAACACACAATGAAAATCGTCCTAATTCATTAGAAACAAAATCGTTACATGTGCCTTTTCGTAACCCTAGTATTTTTTTACAAAATTGTAAATGGATCTTTTCAATGTCTTGAGCAGGGTAAAAAAACCACACTTCCGCTCCGTAACTAAGAACAGTATTAACATATGTGTCAAATACAGATAACATTGTTTCAATATTAAAATAATTCTTATTACACACACCAAGTATTGAGAATAATGCTATACGACCTTGCTCTGCGGCTCTTTTCTGAGTACGGTTAAATTTGCCGTTATAAAAAAAATAGTATACCAAGATAATTAAATTCATTTACAATCTCTAACTGGTAAGCATTATAAAACCATTTTTCGTTATCTCGAACTTTGCCACCATTTCTAAAAATAACAACCTTAGTCTTATTTGTGTTTACTGTTAAATCCCATTTATAGGTATACTTTGATAGTGAATCAAGGATTAATTGCAGTCCGTCTGGTGTTTCAGATAACAGCACCATATCATCAGCATACATTATTAAAAATATATTTAACATTTGTATTTCAACATAAGGACAATTATCTGATAGTAATTGCATCTCACAGTCATTGACATGCATAGACAATAACATGGGTGACAACACTTCTCCTTGAAATAAACCGTTCTTACATATAAAAAAATCTGAGAGTACGCTATTATATTTGACACAACATTTAACATAAATACCGTATAATAGAAATCATTTTCCCCTCGACACCCTGTTGGATTAACTTATACCATAAGTTTTGCCTGTTAACAAAATCAAAAGCTTTTTTTATAATCTACAAAACAACACTAAAAACGTTTTCTATTCTTGAGTGTTCTATCTATTAAGTACTGTAACATGAAAATAGCATCAATAGTGGACATCTGTTTTCTGAACCCAAACTGTGCATCAGTAATCACATTATATCTTTGGTCAAAATCTATCAATCTATTATTTAAGATAGACGTAAACAGTTTTCCAAAACAGCTAACTAGAGTAATACCTCTGTAATTATCTGTATTGTTTGTATTTCCCTTTTTAAAGACAGGAACTATACAACCAACTGACCAAGCGTACGGGAAATGATCAGATTGAAAAACGTTATTAAACAACAAGAGTAGACATGGCATTAGAACATCCTTACAATTAATAAAATATTCATTTAAAACATTATCATAGCCACATCCTTTGTTCTTCTTTAACCCTCAGGCATTTCCTGTTCAGTCATGCCTTGGTCTAATGTGTTAAATGACGAGTCACTGGTATGTACATTATACTTCGATAAAAAATCATCTACTTCATGGTTGATATTAGGTTTATTACTAGCAAGATTACACAAAATGGGTAAAAAAAAGTCTTCATAACTTAACTCCGATTGGTGATTTTGTTTTCGTTTCTTAAAATGTTTGTAGAATTGCTTTGGGTTATATTTACGTAAATAATTCAACATGTTACCATGTTGGTCCTTATATTGTCGTTTCAATTTAAATTCTAGTTTTTTATATAATTTTTTCACTCGAATAAGTTCGGCACAATTATCATTTGTTTTATTAGCGTTGAACATTCGAATAGCTTTTCTGTATTCGTGGTACCTTTGTTTCAGCATATCATTAAACCAAGGTTTATCTTCACCTTTCGCACTAGTTTTGTAAGTTTTAACGGAGCAAAAAGGTAAAATAATGTTATTTAATTAATTTGTAAATCTGTCAACACATATATTTATGTTTTCCTGGCTGTTTTTTTTTAGCGTACATATATATATCAAGTTGCCCATCTGTTCAGCAATTTCAACGATTATATCCTGATTGTTTTCTTCATTCCATTTTACATTAATATTATGTGTCTGTTCATCAAATAAATAATTATTGTCGTCTTTAACAGGGCAGCATATTGTAAGACAAACAGGTGAATGGTCCGAAAAACAGTTAAATTTACCCAACTTAAACTCTTGAATTAAGTCAAAACATGAATCGTTTACAAGTACATAATCTATAAGGCTGGTGCCACTCGCATTATAAAACGTGATATTTCCATTTCTATCTCCAGAATGTCTACCATTTAAAATTCGTAGCCCACATGTTTTACAGAGAGATAAGAGTTTTCTACCAAACTGATTTATAGTTTTGTCTTCATTGCTGCGTTGTATGATATCAGTATCAGGTAAATATTCTACAACATTTGATAAAACATGGGCAGATATTTCTGACAGTCTGTCGTGTACAATAAAATCAGGATTAGTTCTAGTACGACTATTAAAATCACCAATAGCCATAATGTTAACTAACTGAACGTATCTGGCTATACTGTCTTCAAGAACTAAAAATAGATCAGTATCATTGTTGTTATAACAAACACTATTTACAGGGGGATGTCATTAACAAAAACATATGTATCTCTACCAGCATTTACATTGGACAGAAGCTTCAGAATAACGATGCTATCGCAAACCTTTTCAATACATGTACAACAGTCTTTCAAACAATCTCTTATAAAATAACTATCCCACCCCCATTACCATGCTCTCTGGGTATATTACAAGCAATGTAATTGGGTATCGCTATATCATTAGAATCTACCCAACATTCGTTTAAACATATAATATCATATTTACAAATGAAGTCTAAAAATTCCGCATCTTGAAGTTTATTTTCTATCGACCTACAAACGTTCCATGAAATTACAGATAACACACACACCCCCCCCCCCCCACCCCCACCCCCCGCGAGTCCCTATACTGCACTGTCCCGGTGTCGGGATATCCAGATGGGCGACGGCTATCTGATGTTGGAGTGGAAGACGCCCGTGGTCGTTTCGCTGTAGGTCGTCTGCCACGATCGTTGGCCTGTCCATGTCCCGAATCATGTGGGGTATTTTTTCCATACCGGGAATCTCGTGGAGCGATGGTCAGTGTCCGTCGTTTCGTTACTTTCGTACAGGCGTCCGTCTACGAACAGTCTGTCTCTAACCATTTTAGTTTTGTGACCTGCTAGCCTGAACCTTTTGGCTACAGGATATAATTTCTTTCTTTTTTATTCCACAACTGCGGGGAATTGCTCGTTGATACTGTAAGGCTTATTTTTTAGTCTGTACGCTTTAGCCCTAACCATATCAAGATCTTTATAAAACAGAAAGCGTGCAACAATAGGTCGATGAATTCCATCTCGCCTTTTGCCAAACCGGTGGACGTTACCAAATTCTATGTCCCATTCAATTCCAAGTTCCTTGTAAATAAACTCTCTCAATACCTGTTCAGTGTTCTCGTTAGTATGTTCAGCCAGGCTTGCGAATGTAAGATTTTTTTTCATAGATCGACACTGCAAGTCAGTAAATGCGGCTTTCAACTCCTCGCGTTCTTTACGTAATGTGTCGAGTTCTTTTCTTATTGCAGTTGTATCTTTGTCTACAGACGTGACTGGTCGGTTTTATTTTTGTCACATGTGCTGTTTATACTGTCGTACAGATTACTCAGTCCCTGAACACTGTTTTCCAACTCACTATTGTTCGTGTGAATATACTTAACATTGGCTTCTAGTGTATTCACTTTACTCGTTAGCGACACAAGAGACGACTGGACATCTTCTATTTTCTTAACATATACTTCTATGAGTGATAACCTAGAGTCCATTTTTGTCATAAGGTCAATGACATATTCATGTTTACCCTTTCCATCTTGTTCGCCAGTTTCACCATACATCACCTCTCGCGTGGTCCCAAGGACAGCAGATATGTCACTGGTAGCCATTCTTTTCGAAATAAAACACAACCACAACCATTACATTACAACCATAAAATTAAGCGATTTGTTCAGTTGTTTGGTGTGCTGTTCACATAATATACGTGTGCGGACAGTAAAATAATATTGGTCACACTCGGTACAAACAATCACGGATACCGTCACGCATGGCTTGGGTCCAAATCCAACGTATGGTACTCGGAAGATTTAACACGCACAAGTCCAAAACAGCTTTTTAAATATCCAACAGTCTAAAAACTTATACATCTATCTTCTGCATTCATTCACTCATTTTTCTTCTTTTTCGCTTCACGTCTCATTCTTTCAGATGGTTTTAAAACTATATTTTCACCTATCTACCCGGAGCTTTGAAAACCACGTCCACCACCACCCGCACATGCGCAAGACACGCCAGACTCACGCTTCTCTGACTTTGGGCCGGGTCTCTACACAAATAGAGCTTAAAACGTCTTGAAGACACTGCATATATATTTGTTTAACACCTGGAAGACGTCGGCTTATTGGAATGGACCGGATATGTCATACTTATCTAGTAGAGCTACTATTTGACAATTGATATTCAATGTTCTATGGCAAAATCAAAATCTATCGTGCAGTTTTAAGTCACACTAACGTGAGCGCATGCGCGCATATAAAAACAGAAATGAAATTTTCGATTACTACAGGGTTTATTCCAAAGGTCTGTTAATTTATTGTCGTTTTCGGTATTTTTTAATTTTAAGCGATTTGAATGAAATACGAACAGATCAGATGTAAAGTGACACCAAGATTTACATGACGACATAACCGTCCACATATTACTCTAATACATAATAAGTATGTTGTTTATGCCTTGTAATAAGATAACTAAATACATTGTTTATTTTGGTAAAAAGCCTCCGGATTTACCACAGATTTATTTTTCTTTTGATATTTATTTTATTAGTAGCCTACTACGGTAGCATTTACAATATCCAAATTAAACGCATACGTGTGCGTGCTTCGTCTATAGCAGGACAGCCACTCCGTAGGAAATTCTTTACTGGATATTTTGCACCCTCCTGCATCACAACAAAGAGGAATGCCACTAGTATATATACTACAGCATGCGCAGTTCTACCTTTATTCTCTTTGTACTGCTTTCTGCAGTGACAACGCAAGGCAAGCCGCATACCTTGGTTGTTCTTAGCCTAACAGTATTCTAGCATTTTGTCTTCAACCCTGTATTAACAATGAGATTTAATCTGTATAATTGAATGGTAATTTGTAAAGAACTAGTTTTATTATACTGGATTTCATTTCTTTTTAATGTTATTTGAGTAAGTATGGGTATAAAACTTAAGAAGATGCTTTTATATGAATTTTAACTTTATTCATTATGAAGTTACATGCCAATTCATCGTTTTCCTTTTAAAGCAGACAGACTATATACGTTGAGCACATAGTTATTATTCAACAAACACCATTCTACTTTTGATTTTGGCTGTGTGGTTAAATTCCAGTGTGATAATTGGAGGGATATTTGAATGTAGGAAGGGCCAGTACGATTTTATATTTCAACTGGCCCTGCTGGCGACCATGGTTTTCAAGGAAACTCATGACAATGTTGGCATCGTTCCGCCATGATGATAAACGTCACACACACACACACACACACACACACACACACACACACACACACACACACACACAGATGGCTGTCCTGTCTGTGGGGTAGTGCATATAGATGCCTTGCTAATAAAGGAAAATGTATTGTTGTTTTTTGTCAAAGACTATATGTCAGAATTAGAAACGTTTCACACCCAGTAGCAGATGATTAATAAATCAATGTCCTCTAGTTGTGTTGTTAAGCAAAACAAATTGTATCGCTAACTATATGTGTTTGTGTGTGTATGCATATTTATGAGGATGCGCACATACGTGCATTTTAATGTGATATACTTCAACCTTACAGGTGTCCCTCTGTGACTGTCATGCAAATGGTTCCACAAATCGTCTAAATAATCAGATCCTGACTATAAACATAAATCCACCAAGTCGTCTACAGGATGAGCTCCGACCTATAAACATAGTTCAGCCAAGTGGTCAACACCAGCATATAAACATGAATCAGCCACGTCATTAATTCCAGGCTATAAACTTGGATAAGCCAAGTCAACAACATCAACCAAGTTATCAGCTTCGGACTATGAACATGAATCAGTCAAGTCATCAACTCTGGACTGAACAAGGATCAGTCAAATCGTCCACAGAATCAGCTCCAGACTAAGAACGTGTTTCAGTAAATTCATAAAAAGGATCAATTCCCAACTAGAAAAAAAATGTTTCCACAAAGTTGTCCAAGTCATCAACGCACGATTATGAACAGTAGTCAGCAAACTCGTCCACATGGTAAACGCCATATATCTAAAATGTCCATAGACGTAGGCATTCAGAAGATATTTAATGGAAAAACTGAAGAACAATCGCAAGGTTCTGCTAAAGATGTCTCAGATATGAAAATACGAATGCCAGGAGATAAATACGTGTCATTTAGAGAAAAAGCTGTGAAAGACTGTAATAAATATTATCCAGAGTGTGACAAAAAGACATATCGCGTTCCACCTATGACCATTAAGTCGCAAAGAGTAATAAAAAAGCCACATTGTGAATATAGTGTCATTAAAGAGAGAAATGAGGAGAACGATAAAGGACAACATATGGTGTTAGAGACATGCAATTCACTGGAGGACTTAAAATGCATGCATGGTAAAGAACAGCCAATGTTTATACTATCTAACTATGAATTTGAAAATTATTTGAACGAGATAAAAAATAAACCTTTTCTTGGAACTGATATTTTGCCACTGGAACCAGGTAAACACGATATTCTTCTTCTACATTTACATCATGGAGCAGTATTTATACACGTGAAAGCAGTTGAACAATGTAAACCCGAAGCAACTAAACAGCAACGCGATAACCGCAATAAAATGATAAGGACACGTGTGGAAGAGGGGCTCAGACAGCTGGACAGAGATGTTAAAATGTTTAAACACATCATGAATGATCTTGGCTTAAACATTCCTGTAACCAAAGTGATAGCTTTACCTAATATCAATAAAGAATACATATCAAAGCTAGCCACCACAATGCAGTTGCTGAAGTGTCATCTGGGAGAAAGGGCATTTGAGGTATGCCTATTTCGTGAGCACATTAGCATTGATAGGGCGAATGCAGCTCAAAACCAGAGCAAACGTGAGAACTTGCTGGAATGGTGGAAATGTAACATCATTTGTAAGCCAGGTTTTCGTAATGCCAATGAGTACAAGGAAGTGATTGGAAGATATGTCGGCCTCATGTCCACGGTGCAAGTGAGAACATTTGGAGATGCAGTCGCTGAGGAAGGGTATCAGAACATGAGGATCATTCTCACACCAGAGCAACTAGAAATTCTACATTCGAATGACAGAAAAGTATATATTCAAGGGAAGTATGGTACAGGTAAAACAATTCTTCTGATTCTTAAAGCCAGGCAATTGGTAAAGGAGGGACAACCCGTATTAATGGTCTGTGGAAGATCAACGAAAGTATTAACATATCTTGTCGCATGTGTTAAAGCTGACTTGACTGAAAATCTGAAACAACTGGTCCACTACATCACAGATTACAAAACACTTCACTCACTGGATTCCTTAGGACAATACAATATTTTTGTTGATGAATGCACTATTTCCGCAGTTTGCTATGTCATGGACTATTGTTGCGAAAACACCAAAGTGTGTTGGTTGGCTGGAAGATATGCCCCTCACACAAGCAAAATAATTGTGAAACACCTTAGTAAGGTATTACGATTATCAAATGAAGTAAAAGTCGTTTGCGATGAGCTAGATGAAGATATGTTGTGTGATTTTGTGAATTCAAATGCATTTCCTATTATCAATCATTCATGCCACACGAAAGATGACGTCTTACGGACAAATGGAAATGAATGTTTGTTTGACAATAGTACTATTTGGAGATGTATGCAGTGTTGGAAACAGATCAAAGACATTTCAGTGCAACTTGGGTTAATGGAAAGAAACCCAGTAAAATCTAACCCTCAAACAGTTTCCACAACAGGTACAGGTCCAACTGGAGAAGTTGAAAAGAAAAAAATGAACCAGTGTTACACATGGACAAAGGAACTGGACATCATCACTGAACCCCCAAACCCGCTAGCATGGTCAGATGTTGCCATTCTTCTTCCTCACAGCAGCTTTATTACTATCAAGGATATTGAAGCAATTGACCAAATATCTCTAAAATATGGGATACCACTGAACCACTTTCTTCTTAGAAGCTGTGAAACTGTAAAAAGCATTGCTGACTCAAATCGATGGACAGAGAGTGATGATGAGGATATTTTACTGGGGAAGAGAAATCAAATTGTTATTTGCTATGTTTCTCAGTTTCTTGGACTAGAGAGAAAAATAGTCATAGCAGCTGGGATCGAATATGTCACCTGCAATAGAAAACTGCCAGACTGGACCTCGATGATTGATGTGAAAAACATACCAACTCCACATCACTTACCCAGTGGTCTGTCTAATCTGGAGGATTATCATCTACATTCAGATATGCTGGAACCCCGCTCTGTCCTTTCACAACTATTACTGTTGTTAGCAGATACCTACACAGGTGATAGTAACGCCAATAACAAAACAGTATGTCCAATAAACGTTTATCTGTCATGTTTCTTGAAATTCATGGCCATCATTGCCGATATGGGATATTTCAGCAAACACAAGAATAAAGTTCAAGAAATTCTAGAAGCCTGCTTCCCAAGTCAAATTCCAGAGAACAGCCAGCTTGTATCAGAAACATATTTTGTTCCCAAATCAGATCTGCCAACAGAATCAGTCTTCTCATCTGAACCAGATTTGATGAGGAACTTAGAATGTTGTACATGCAATAAACTGCAGGTAGATTCCAATGATTTCCCCTTGATCATTAAAGGTTTCATTGCTGTCTTCAATATAGCGGACGCTGTTGTGTCCAATGGGTTACAGAAAGACATTTGTACAAACTTTGTTAAAATGGAATCTTTCCATTCTGCAATATCGAGAAGTACTTCAAAAGTCTTTATTTGGAGCTAGATGTGGCCTATGTTCGTGTAGCTATGTCATCGAGGGATGTTCATTTAACGAGACCTCGTCTCATTGGTCGATCAGAAATAATCGAGATTTAAGCTTGTTTTTATTGTCCAAGTTAATTTACTGGTTTTTTTATAATAGTGTATCTATATGCCACATGCTTTATCAGTTAAGCCATTTCACGTATTTATGTTATAATTTGATTTAGGTTTGTAAATGTTTAGAATTTTGTTTTAAATTATTATTATTATCAATGATTATAATATAATTGTGCATAATGGTAGCAATTTATGTAGTGATAATTAAACGTTCTTATGCTGGTAAGAGCATCTGCAACGTTGAAATCAGGAACAACTTTACAGCTTTTTAAATATGGATATAAACCTGGTCTCCTGCGAACGTTGTAAGAAGCTGATGGTTTGCCATGTTCTAAAATAATTAATTGGCGTTTACTCTGATGTCATCATGATACTGTATTTTGCTCATGCATATACATGTTCGTGATTTTGGTGAATATACAACTTAACTGAATACGTGTCCCGGTGACGTATATCACAGGTGGAGCAGATACTGTACACTGATGAGCACTGGTTAACATCAGTGTTTTCAACAATATCAACGAGTGCATGCTGGGTTAGCAGTTAAATATGTATGTAGTCTTTAAGTATGCTGGACGAGAACACGTGTACATTGTGCCAATTAACTTGTATAATGCACTGACCTGTTTTATCCAGCGTGCATACGATATCAATGAGTGTGATTGATTTAACATATCTCTCTCTCTCTCTCTCTCTCTCTCTCTCTCTCTCTCTCTCTCTCTCTCTCTCTCTCTCTCTCTCTCTCTGTGTGTGTGTGTGTGTGTGTGTGTGTGTGTGTGTGTGTGTGTGTGCATAAATTGATGAATACACATTAACACAGTGACAGGTATCTTATATAATGTACCAAATGCTTTTAGTTCAGAGAGCATATAGGAGTTCACACAGTAGGGGTGTCACGATAAACGTACCTTAAGATATGATATGTATCACGATACATAACTCGCGATACCGTATGTATCATCATAATTGATTCAGGGTGTTTTACCAGTAAAACAAGAAGTTGAAGCTTGGCTTAAATAATTTAAAAATAAGAAGTAAGTATAATAAAAGTGAAACTGATCAAACAGATTTAATGTCGAAACACCGCATTATATACGTTCTGACACAGGCAGGCACATACCCTATGATTTTCCGTGACGGAATAAGTACATTTCAGTACCAATTTGTGTTGATAAATCGATACAAAATTGAAATAGGACTTGATTAATGATTAAATTGGAAATCAATACACAAACACAGGTAGTTTGTATGATATCGTCAGCAGTAACACCGTGATACATCAGTGGGTTGGTGCATCCTGACAACCCTATCACAAAGAATCCACTATTGTTTTCTATATGTTCAATTATGAAGGTTACAATTGATGAATATACATTTACCAAAACATCATACAATTTGTCTGATTGACGAGCCTAAATTTAGTTAATAATATATATATATATATATGTTCAGCTTAAATTCCCGAAAGGAACATATATATTATACTTACATGATGCCAACAAGGTCTGTGTTTACTTGTTTACTTTATTCACATTTCCTTTGTCTTGTACTAAAATGTTTTGTTTTTATCCATTGTATGTACACAATATGGTTTGCAGATTAGTATTACCTATAAATATTAACACTAGCTATGAGCGAATCCAGCTTTGGGTTCTTGTGATATGCATTTAATCAAAAACGCTGCAAGTGTCTTAACGCAGCCTGATTACAATAAGTTATTGCTCAGTTTCCCCAAATCAGACATCCCATGGAAGTTTACTGGGGCACATGGATCAATTAATCACCAGCTATTGAATGTCAAACATTTGGTGATTCTGACACGTAGTCATCTAGGGTCTTTTTTCAACATTTACAACCATATAACTAATGGACGTAGATACTTGTATAAAATATGCTTTTTCCTATCAAGTTTGATAATAAGATATTTAAGTAAGTGTATTAAAAAAGGTGTTATACAATAATTTGTAATGCGGAATCATGGTTCTAGATATAGAGGACAATATTTCCCAGACCATCTATTTTGAAATACTGTACAGCTTATGGGCATGGTCCCCAAGATAGGACATTGTGGGCTTGTGAAAGAATCAAGATGCTAAGTGGCGTGTGTACTGCTGACAGGCCGTTGACAGTGCCCAATTCAACCCGTTACGACATCTGTGATTATGCACTGTTGTGGTAAACTGAGGCTATTTTTAGAAGTCGGATGTACGTTTGTTTCTTTGGCATGGTCACTTGTCTGAAAATGTGAATGTCAATGTAATGAACAGAATAACATTCGTCTACGTTTGTTTCTGACAATGATTGGTCGGATGATGTAAATGTCTCTGTAACGAGGTCTGAATATAACTGCAGTCAAATACTCAATTTTATATTTCTCTATTTTATACTTGTGACATTTTGTATAACAACATGTGCACATATTGGGGTATTTACCGAGGACATTTATTATCGAATGATGTTGTACATTTGCCTGTAATCACTGATTACAGGCAAATGTACACAGTCATAAATGTTTCAGTTATTTGAATTTGCATCATTAACCCGGTTAATAAAGCTCATTTGTTTACGAGCGAACAATACATGTATACATGAGCAGAACAAAGCTGAGAAAGGTTGAACTCTTCTAAATATTAGATTTAGAAACTTAAATATAGACTGTCAGGTTACAGGCTTTGAAACCATAATAATTGCCCCTATACTTCTGTATGAATTAGAAATCTGGGGATTCGGTAACAATAACATTATTGAGCTAATACAGCTACATTTTTCAAGAGATATCTTGATATTTAGAAAACGTACTCACATTAAGTATACTTTAAGGCAAAATCTGTATTTCCCCTTCAGAAATTACGATTAAAACTAGAATGTTCAGTGTCTGGTAATCACTGATAACAGGTAAGCCAAGCATAATTTAAAATATATTATACAAATGCATGCACATGCTAACAAATGCAACTAAACAAACGGGTAAATACAAATGGTTAACTTGCATTAACGAAACTTAATAAACTTGGATTGGAACATTATTGGTCAAGTTATAACATGATTAATAATAATAATAATAATAATAATAATAATAATAATAAATAGAGGCTATTTCATTGCGGGAGGGGGGGGGGGGTCGAATATGATTTATATGTCACCGAGTGAAAATATGGTTTTCACATATCACTCGTTGACATAAAAATCGTATTCAGAAAAAAACCCCATGAAATGGTATATTTAGTATATATATATATATATATATATATATATATATATATATCTTGCCTAATTTTTGGTAATATATTTTGCTTATCATATCGAAAACGTAACGCCATGCTATATTTCTTCCCATGGAACTGTTCCAGAAAATGTACTTGACCATAGACTTTTAAAAATAAATTTGAATAAAAATGATCTTTATTAACATTTATTTAATAATACATATGGGCATACATACCTGACAAAGCGATCCTCAACAACAAAACTAAAATACAGTGAAAATATGGCTTTTCACCGGGTATCACTTTTATGGTTTTCGTAGGTCTATATATTTCATTGCTGTGTATGTAATAATAATCAGTATACTATCTCAAAGGCTAAAATACCAATATTTGCAAGTCTGGCGCGATAACATGAACACGTCTACAAAATGCATTTCTTATAGAGTATTCAAAACAACATTCTCATTTGAAAAGTATCTTCTTCATTTACTTCATAAAATGCTAGTTGTTTTAAACGCTTCCGAACAGGTAATGATCTGTTACCTGTCGAAACGGGGAGATTGCGAAACGTTGAACGAAATGACAAACTATGTCCATTATGTAATACTAATCTAGGTGATGAATTTCGTTTGTTTTTTTCAATGTCAATATTTTGACAATGAAAGACAAATACTTCAGTACTAACCCAAACACCGCCAAATGGAAACAACGCTTTACTTCTGCAAACGTATCTGTTATTAAAGGGACATTCCTGAGTGTGCTGTATTACTATATGTTTCCGACTAATACATTATTTCTTTGATTAAACTTACATATTAAATATATGTCATTTTTTAGAATATCAATGTCTGTATACACAATGTGTTTCTGGTCGTCTTAATATTTGTATGAATGAATGGATGGATATTTAAAGACACCCCAGCACGAAACTAATGTTTGTAAGAATCCCTGCATTTTGTTTTCAAATAATTTCGTAGGTACGAAAAATAAACGTTTAGGACACAATATGAAAATTAACCTAGTACTAATATCAGAACTATCAGAAACGCGTTTAATATATAGCCACTAATATTTTATGGAGACAAAATATGTTTGAAATGAAATAATTACAGGCGTTAAAAAGTTTCTGTTAGTCGATAACAGCTTAACAATTGCAGCAAACCCAGAAATATCCCTTTAAAATGTGTATTTTTATAGATAATAATATTAACTTTATTATATTTTTAATTGTATATATTTCGAATTGTTGTATAAGTATTATTGTAAACTATGTTATGTTTTACTGTGCTGTAGTTTTTAACGTATTATACTATTGCTACATATACTACATTATGGTTTGTGTTATTGCTGCCAGTTAATTATACTAGTTTTGCTTTAATGCAGCTGCACACAATGTTTGTAAAACACATCCGTTTATCGCCATACGGTAATATGAGAGTAAATCAATTTAGTTTTGCGATTTAGACGAAGTGCGTGATGTCCAACTCGATTCGTGCAAATCGTTATGATGTCATATTACCGATGGAGGTACATGTAACATTAGGACAGTGACAACATGTTATTTTAGAATTGTTACACAACAAATAGAATTAGCTACTCGCGGGGTTTTTTTAAGATAAAAAATATCGACCTCGTCTAGGTAATTGGCAATTACCGATTTATTGACTCGGCTGATATTTGTAATATTAAAAATACTCATAGTTTCCACTGACTCTACAGGGGTTTTTTGCAGGCAATTTGCGTATACTCACAAATTTCCTATGCATGCATTACACAATGCATTTTGAAGAAAATATTCACGGGCAATTCGTCCACATTATTGAATCATTTTCACAATTGTAGCTTCCAAAGGTATCCACTGATGATACAATTATCCACCGAAAAAGGAGCCTACTCATGCATTAAACCTTGTATATAGTAATTGGTGTTGAAGGACAATTGTGAATAGATCATTCACTGGTAATTTCGTGCATATGACATGATTTGCAGTATTAGTGTGTGTCCACATGTGTCACAGATTTCAGCCATTTACAGGATTTACAGTTCATTCCATACATTGCACTGGAACTTTTTCGGCAAGGTTGTATTAATATAGTTTGTAATCTGTAGTTTATCAACAGTGATTTATAATGCAATGCTGTATACTAAATGCCGATCTACCCAATCTAATGTTTATCGGCAGGTTCCTGGAAACAATGTTTGAGTCGTTTGTGTTATTATAATGCCAACTTTGTATATAGTTTTCACTACATTTAAAAAAAAACAAAAAAACGATATGATATTACATACAATGACATGTAAACAGAAACGATATAAACCACGTTATACACCATTTTGAGTAATACGAATCAAATATTTTATCTTCATTCCATATAAAAGTAAAGTTTGTTTTATTTAACGACGCCACTAGAGCACATTAATTTTTAATCTTATCATCGGCTATTGGACGTCAAACATATGGTCATTCTGACACTGTTTTTTTAGAGGAAACCCGCTGTCGCCACATAGGCTACTCTTCTTTACGACAGGCAGCAAGGGATCTTTTATTTGCGCTTCCCACAGGCAGGATAGCACAAACCATGGCCTTTGTTGAACCAGTTATGGATCACTGGTCGGTGCAAGTGGTTTACACCTACCCATTGAGCCTTGCGGAGCACTCACTCAGGGTTTGGAGTCGGTATCTGGATTAAAAATCCCATGCCTCGACTGGGATCCGAACCCAGTACCTACCAGCCTGTAGACCGATGGCCTGCCACGACGCCACCGAGGCCGGTCTCATTCCATATAAGAACGATAAATCCATGAAACTATTTTTACAAGGTTCTGTATATATTTTTTTTTTATTAAAGGGACATTCCTGAGTTTTCTGCATTGTAAGATGTTTCCGACTAATGAAATATTTTTATGATTAAAGTTACATATTAAATATATTTTCTTGTTTCGAATATCAGTTGCTGTGTATTAAATGTGTTTCTGGTCGTCTTAATATTTGTAAGAAGCGTCGTCAAATAATGTTGTATATACGACAAAACATATTTTAGGAAAGAAAATGAAATTTTACATAGGACGATATTAGAACGATCAGAAACACGTTTAACATACAGTCACTAATAGTTTATGCACAAAGTATATATTTGATATAGGACCGGTAAAAAGTCTCTGTTAGTAAATAACATGTTAAAAACTGCAGCAAATTCAGGAATGCCTCTTTAACAGCATGTCCACTTATAATATAATTTACATACTAGTATTGCGAACCGCACTAGCAATATACTAGTAATATGGATATTTGTATTGACAAAACGTTATACATAAATCATCAGGATGTAAGCATATAGTAATATAATATTATAAGCAACTAGAAATTAAAACCTGTAAATAAATAAATAAATAAATATATATATATATATATATGTATATATGTATATGTGTATATCTATATGTATATGTATATGTATATGTATATGTATATGTATATCTATATGAATATCTATATCTATATATATATATATATATATATATATATATATATATATATATATATATATATATATATATATATCTTCACTCTTGCGTTACACTTGTATTTACTAATCAATTGTACAATATGAGCTTTCAAATAATTATAAGGCATCGGGGTTTTATCACGACACTAGCATATTATGAACTGCATGTGTTAAATAAATTTCACAATAAGATTAACCACAAAAAGCAAAAAGCAAATACAAAAAAAAAAAAAAAAAAAAAAAAAAAAAACCCAAAAACCCACACAAAACAAAACAAAAGACAAGAAAGAAAGAAAAAGAAAAGCTAATCTCACAAGAAGCATATTTAAATGTTCCAGAAGCGTAATGAAAAACATGTACTAAGAATTGTTTTTTGTCGAGATAAAACCCTGATGTTGAATTTTAGATATTTAGATATATATTCATATATAATTATACTTACGACTTGTACTTGTGCATTTTATTATACATAATTGTATACAGTCTGATGACACAAAAAGAAAAAAAAACGCTTGAATAGCAAGTTGTTTTAAATTAGACAATTGCAAGAACAATTGTATAACCCATTTGTCGTTTACACATTCCATTTCATACATCATATGCTTGGTTGTAATGGGTTAGGAAAATAAAATGGCTTGCATGTAATATGTTTTCAGTTCTCAGTGGCCTGTTCGTCTTAGGATTATATCGTGAGATTAAAGTCAAAGCAATTTTGGTTTAAAATACTTGTCAAGTCTTGTATTGTACCAAAGCCAGTTACTTCGTAAGTCTGCATTCTCAAAGATTGCTATTTTAATTTTTACATTTATTTGTCATACATTACTACGGACAAATAGATACAATAAATAACCTAAGAACACAAAACATGTACTTACCATTCGGCGTAAACAGTGGTTACCTTAAGAATCATTGCTGAAAAATACATAGAAAATCTTTATCGAGGATCCATTAGAAATGCGGGCCCTTCTTTGTCACTACGCAGGTGCAATCCAAACTCAAACTGTGACGTCAAATGTGAAATTAGCAAACACCCTTATTGGATTTATCAATAAAATATATCTATAAATAGTATAGATGAAATTATTTGATGATAATCGGATGACAATCGGATACCATTAAAAGTGTTTTTCTGAGTGATGAAAAGTCATACACTTGTCTAGGAATCCAATGGCAAGAAAACGACGTCAAACAGGAGCACATGACCTGAAATGCGCTTAAGGCAAGCTGTGCACATACAGCGTGAATATTATTGGATTATGATTAGTGTGGGGGTGGGTGGGGTCTATATGTATTGTATGAACTTTCTCGCATCAATGAGCAATATAAAATTACCATTTTAAGAACAATAAGGATTCTGAGCTCTTTTTTTTTCTTTCTTTTTTTCCGGGGGGGGGGGGGGGGGGGGGCGTTTTAATTATGTTTTATTTTCATTGTGGGGTCGGGGGTCCAAATCAATTGCTCCTCCCCGAACTGTGCCTGAAAAGCGTTAATAATGGGGATTCCCCACCTCAGGAATATTGAAGGGAATGGTTGTACAATCATATTTTGAAATCTTCATCACCAGACTTCAAGTAAATGCAATTGTCTATTGATCCATTCTGTGCACAAGAATTCTGTGCACAAGAACTTGTTTCGCTACTATATATGATTAATAAAATATGTGTTTTATACAACGCTTCAAAATGTTGTTGTTGTTTTTTACTCTAGAAAGAATAAGTTGTTTACTACAAGGAATCTATCCGTGAAGACCCGGATTACTGAGTCCCGATCTGTATCTACCCCTACCCCACACCCTGCCCCAAGTTGCTTTAGGCTAGTTGCGGCCTTGGTTTTACGTCTGCACTTATATAACTAGTCTGCTTGAGATACTCGACGACCGTAAACAGTTGATGTGCTCCGAATGGGCTGCTCTTATTAATGCGGTCACCCTGACAGTAACCAAAACAAGTTCTGAATAGTTATTTATAAAGTATCACGTCCTGACCTACATACTCGGAGAGCAATGGCATACACGAGTGTAGGTTAGATAGACGTACATTATCAATATAGACACCCCGAAATACTAGATTTTCGTTAAGTAATTAATCTTGTCTTGTATAAGCTGAGGAGTCTTATTTATCAAGACAACCGAAACACATTAATCACGATTTGAGTTGTCTAATGACAATTAAAGATACATGTGGTGAATATATTTCTTTATTAACGAAGTCGCCAAAAACCTTTAAAATTACAATGCCAGTTGTAAAAATCTAAAGATTCCACCCCTAAATCCGTCCTTGGGAGTGGACAATACGCCCATCAAATTCCATCGAGGGCAGTCCCGGAAATTATTTTACGTACGTGGAAATACTGTTTTAAATCATGTATATTTGTTGGGCCTAATGAACTTTTTTTTTCTTATAAGGTTGGTGAAAACCAAGTATGGATTTAACGGGGGGGGGGGGGGGGGGGGGGTCGAACAAGAGACGCTTATTACAGCCCCATCCCACTTCAGCCTGTTAAATGTATTTTCACTACCCCATTGGTAGGCGCATGGGGCTATTTCCGGTTCTAGCCAGTGCACCACGACTGCAATATATAAGACGATGGCATGTGCTGTCCTGTCTGTGAGGTGATGCATGTAAGAGATCCCTTACTACTGATAGCAAGTTTCCTCTCTAAGACTATGTGTTAAAATTACCAAATGTTTGACATCAAATAACCGATTATTAATAAATCAATGTGCTCTAGTCGTGTCGTGAGTTGTTTAATGACACCACTAGAGCACATTAATTAATGAATAATCAACTATTGGATGTCCGACGTTTAGTCATTTTGATTACTAATCTCCAGATACCAGCTACGTTTTTATTATCAAGAAGGAACCTTTCTTATGCACTTCCCCACGGACAGGACAACACATGCCACGGTTCACGATATACCAGTTGTGGAACACCGAAGTAGGAATCTAAGGATTTTTCATAAGCTGTGTGAAAAGAAGGTGCGGATTGAAGTGGAGGTGCGTAAGAAACGATTATCATAGTCCCACCTCAGTTCAGCCTGGTAAATTTACTTTCACTAGCAAGTATCTTAAACGTTATTTTGTGTTGTTTAACGGTAACATTAGAGCACATTCACTAATTAGTCATCGGTCATTGCATGTCAACCATTTTTTAATTTTGACTTCTGGTCTTCACCACATATTAGACAGCACACACAACTGAACTTGATATACCAGGCGTGGGGACCACTGACATCATGGATATACATATACATATACAGTATAACCTCGATTTAACGCGAACCAATGTTTTGCGTTATATCGAGTTGGCGGTATAGTGAGGGTGCCTTGGGTTTACTACCAAACTTAATTTTGTTTTTTAATTGCTGAATGTCAAGAATATGACATATATGGGCTCCGGTTCAGCGTCGGACTCTTCTTCCTGGTCATCAGTCGTTTCGTCGTGAATCTGTTAACACTTTCAAGAATCTGCTCGTCGCTGATATTAGAAAATGTCTTTGCTTCGTTGTCAATGTTGACAAACTCATCAACATCCATTCTCAGCTGTTCGTCGATTGAAAGCCGGCCCGTGACATCACCAACTAGATCTCGCAACGCTGTCGTTTCATTGGCTGGTGCTTGGTGCAAGTCGGAAATTAAGGTCCCGAGGAACGACCCCTGTGTGAATCCAAAAAGTTTTGATGGTGGTGGCAGTGACGATATCCCAAGCATGTGGCCTCAGATTACAGTTATCTTCCCATTTGGTTGTCCAAAATCCGGAAGTTTCACCGCGCAAGTAGTCTGCTGTTTGACTGTGATTATTTCATGTCAGACAGCTATGAAGTGGCAACTGTTTGACTGAAGTGACAGGGGATAGCATGTAGTTTGTAAACATGTGTAACTTGCTGACATTGAAGACTTGTTTGTGGTAATTCCGGCCCATGCAAAAGTAGTGCTTTTTGTGTAAAATGGGTGTACTCCGGCCTGGTTTAGAGGGTGTGTCTGTTTTAAACCAAATATGCTGGGAGAAAGAGCTGGACAACAGGGGTTGTCCTTTTCAGGGTATGTGTCCCCCATGCAGGCAAAGGTACAAACAAAACTTCACGGGCCTGCTGATATTAATAAAAAATGTTATAGCCACTAAGGTTATATAGAAACATATAGCGAAATTAATTGTGGTCTGAGGCCTGATATAGTTCACACATTACACCGGTTAAATGCTTGATTCTGATGAAAGTATTATAACCAGAGAGGTAAAATTACACAGACTGATTGTGAATACCACAAGGAATATGAAAACTAATTTATTTATTTTCTAAATATTATATTAAATTAAAAAACATTTTTTTTCAATTTATTAAAAATTAAAATTAATATTTTCAACTTTTAAATTTCAATATCCTCCAAAATAGCATAAAATGACCTCTGATGTTACTACAGGTTGTTCCAATATTTTTTAACAGTTTTGAGCTAATAATTTGGTAAAAAAGAGCAAAAGTTGGATTTTGTTAGTCAATATTGAGATTTTAATTTTTTAAGTTTCTCAATTATTGCAATTGGACAGAAGATCTAAATATAATGAATATATCACTACTAAATGTAATTAAACACTTTAAATAAATAGTATACCGTTTTTAACAAGATTAAGTACTCTAATAATACATTTCACCTACATTTATGTAAATTACACACTTCAGTCATTTTTCAAAAATGGTCTTTCATCCTTAGAAAATCTAATAGGCTAATATTCTATGCTGTCTGAATGTATTTATTGTGTTCAGTAATCAGATGCTGGTATACTTGTCAAGTTTATTGCAGAAAATGTGCCAAAAAGGTTTGTAATACATATGGCAGAATAATCCATAATGCATATTCAATGGTCATTACTACAAACATCGTCCAATCAAGAAATACTACACTGAGGTATCCAATACACTGGCACATGACTACACTTGTTGACAGTTATCACTGGAAACTGAAAAATATGGTGCAAGTACCTCTTGGTAGGATTTATATCAGCATTTTGTGACAAAATCTTCATTTTCAAAGTTGTCGTCAACAAAAAACATATTATGGTGTATACCTAAGTAATATCTGTAGGGCATATTCATATTAATATGCATTTATATGGACTGTTTTGCCTTTTACAAAGTGGCTACATGTCTAATACAGTAAATGAAGTAGGTCAAGTAAATACAGCAGGTCAAAATTGAATCTGAGACCTATTATGTCTAATTTTCCCTGAAATTAGTGTGTAAAAATTTGTTGCAAATGGCCCCAATTTTGTGACTTTCACCATCCCTCTGACACATTTCTAATAATGTATCATGAATTCAGTCAACATATCTTTACTAAGCCTCCACTTATCATATTTAAAATGCAAAATTTTACAGTTTTCGATTTTATTTTTTTTTCAAAAATTTAAATTTAAGTTTAATATTTCATTAAAAATGAAGTAAAATCTAATGATTGATTTTTTTTCCTTTAAATATTTCAAAATCTTTCCAAGACAACACTTTGCAGATAGAACATACGTAGAAAGAAAAAAATAGCTGCTCATTGTATGAAGAAACTTCCAAAA